>NW_015629512.1:151715-155325 GCF_001515625.1 Sinocyclocheilus rhinocerous
TGTTGTTTGTCTGTCTCCCCTCTTCCCCCTCCTCCGCTCCGCTGCACACCACGCCCACTTTTTTCAGCATTTTTTAAAACTGTGGTGAGAACCAGCCAGTGCTGAAATGGGGGGGGGGTTTCATGACCCTTTAAGTGTAATATCATAACTCGCTATGAATTAGTTTGCATAATAGGACTAGGTATTATGATCCCAATATTCAGCACTATTTAGCCGCACCATAGAACATTTTCCCATCTGCTTCAGCCACAGCCAGTGGCTGCTTCTTTCAACGACAGTGGCCAGTTCCCTGACTATCCTCCGCTGGACCTGTCCTCTGATGCCCAACTCCTTTAGCAGCCTTATAGTGGAACTAGCCACAAAGCCCCTGCAGCCCACTTCCACCGGGTATACTTTCACTGTCCAGCCCCGCTCCTCTGCCTCAGCTGCCAAGTTGGCATATCGCAGCTTCTTCCTTTCAAAGGCCTCGTTAATGGCCTCTTCCCAAGGGAGTGTCAGTTCAACTATTATGACGATCCTACTGGAGTTGGACCAGAGAACCAGGTCCGGACGCAGATTGGTGACTGCAATTTCGAATGGGAAAGTGAGTCTGTGGATTAAGTCGACTCACTTATGATATACAACAAATTATAATCAAGTATTTCACATTATATTAGTCAAAATATAAAAATAAAGTGAACGTAAAAAGATTATTAAAATTATTTAAAGTAAAAAGATTATTAAAATACAATTTAAAAATTACTTTACATTTTTTAATTTAACATTAATACGAAGTGCACTTTTTACTTAGAGTACACTTGACTGTTTCTTAATGCACAAGATTTTATTTCATTAATATATTATCTGCAAGTATGATTTGTTTTGTTGTGTTAGTTTTAAGTACTTTTAGTTACACTACAAGTGCACATTCAATACAATTAAGCACACTTCTTTAATCACAAAGACTTTTGACTTTCAGGATCTGATTCAGACTGGGATGAGTGAACCCCCTGGGTGCCGGTTAGAGCACAATAATTATATAAGGATGAGGACACCGGTGATCAGCTTTAGGGAATGTATTGATAGGAGATTATCAATGACAGGCAGTAGAGGCATTAGTCTTTTACAACAGACTTAGTATTCAGTGTAATCTCCATGCACAGTTTTCTCCAAACGTTTGGGCACAGCAAAAGCAAAGTAGGGTTTTTGATAATGTTAGCATAAATCCTTATCCATTATTGCCATAAATACAATTAAAGAAACTTGATTACGGGACTAAATTCGGTCCAGGTTTCTTTTTTGAAGATTATTGGGTCAGCATACTGATATAACTTGTTCTATATTTAATTTTTATCAAATAAAATGCATTCTTAGTTTGCATTGTCACTTATTAACTAAAAGTTACTGCAAAAAGATTTCAAACACCCAAATTTGCCTATAGTTGTTTCCAAACATTTGGAGGACTCTGTGTAATTCCAGCCCAGAGTCTGACTGCTCAGAAATCACTGCATTAAATGGTTTAAAGTAGGAATTAGGGTTTACGGAAGCCCCAATAAAGATAGCTGGCTCTGAATGTGTGCAGTTGACTTCATCTAAACGACCTCATAAAGATAAAGAATTCACCTGTGCTGACCTATTTCTGCAGATACATTATCAGTAATTGGAGAGGAACTTCCCTCAATGACGACCAGAAATGACCAGAGTAAAGAGACTGTGTTTGTGGTGGTGTATTATGTTGTATTTATTTAGAGGTCTTTGTGTAACATGCTCTGTTGACAGCGCCGTATGTGCACAGCATGCATACAGATAAGAGCCCAGCCCTGCTATTGTTCTATTGTTACCACAAAAGCGGTTAAAGTCATACTGTCTTTGATAAAACTTCAAAGAAGACATCATCCCCATCAAAGAGAGTGGAACGATCCACCCTGACCTCCTCTCCATGTGAGCTGACCTCACGGAAGACTAAATCCCACCTCCAGACGGGGGGCACTGTTGTGCCTGGTTTTTCCTGAGCCCTCTCTGTCAGCAGAAAAGATGGAAAATGGTAGTTAAATGTCATATCTTTTTTTCTAAAGGAGAAAAGGCTACATCACTGAAGTAGGCCACGGCTTGCGTGAGGGCCGAATCTCCTTCTGAATGTCACTGTCTACAGCTTTAATCTTCCACAGAAGGAAGAGTACCGCGTACATCTATCAAGATGTACGCTGTACTAAGAGTACATCTATCAAAATACACTGCCACAATTACATAAAGGAAATTATTTATTTACATGAAGTTATTTACCAACCTTTTTTTTATTCTTATTATTAAGTATTTAAAAAATGTCACTATATGTGTGTGGACATGGACAAATGTGTAACAAATTAAATCCACATTTGACTAAAATGGAACTAAGTGGGAAAAACAAGCAAACAAACAACTTTACATTCACTACAAGAAGTTTATTTACATTTACACACTGTCCCTGGTATTTCATGTTGGAAAACTGAAATCATGACTGAACGCATGACTGACACCAAGCTAAAAGACATTACATAAAATATATGAACAAAAACCTAGGACATAAAATAAATACATAAAATAAATACAAATATAATGGTGATTGATATGCTTAAGTGATAGATAGATAGATAGATAGATAGACAGACAGACAGATAGATAGATAGATAAGCCTATGCACACTCTGTACCACAGCAATTTTTATTAACATACAGTTTGCAGTACAGCACACATAGATGCTGTCTTAGCACCCTGTTGCTTTTCTGTAGGTGTTTTTCAGTCGATGGTTACTGACTGTATTTTGTGGCAGTTTGTCTTTGTCTGACGCTAATGAAATGGTCTGCTGATTCATATTCCCTTTTCATGGTCCTGGAGCAGTTTAATTAGGTTTTTCTTTTGGCTTCATTTTTCCAATGTGTTCAGTTGATGGTCTGAGTGATGTTTATGCTAGACTCATCAGGGGACTGGTGTGCATTTTAAACAGATTTAGTGAGTTTCATAACTAGCTGAGTCAGGCTCCAATTTCAGGATTTTGTGATTGCAGTACTTGTTGTGTGAATTTAATTTTAGATGTTTCAATGTGCCCTGTCCCTCACAGTCACAATGTAACGGACGGAACACAGGAAGCGTGCGGATCCATCTGCAAGGCTTTATTAATTGAGACGTGGTCAAAAACAGGCATAGGTAAGACAATGGCAAACAGGTATAATGATGGCAAGGCAAGAGGGATAATCAAGGTACAAGGCAAAGGTCCAGGCAGGGGCAAACAGTATCCAATAGGGCGAGACTCGAGAGATAATCCAGGTAAACAGGCAGTGATCAGAACACGGGGAAACAGACAAGGCAGGGAAGTGAGTTCACAGACGGCCTCTATAGCCATGACAGGACGGGAAGTGAGTTTACAGATGGCCTCCACAGCTGTGACAGGACGTGTAGAGAGTTCACAAACGGCCTCCATAGCCGTGACAGGGTAGGACAAGGATTCACAGACGGCCTCCTTAGCCATGACAGGACAAACAGGAAGTTCACAGGTGGATACTACTGACACCTCTGGAGGTTCTGCAGCGGATGCCGGCACCTCTGGAGGTTCTACAGTAGTGCCCTCAGGATACAGGGAGAGTTCGGCAAAGGT
>NW_015629512.1:156210-179272 GCF_001515625.1 Sinocyclocheilus rhinocerous
GTGCAATGGATGATGGGAACTGTAGTCCGGAGTGACATGTAACAGTCTGTGTAGTGTGAGAGTCAATGTAATGGTGGAATGACCTCTAGTGGCAATCGGCCGGAAGGCCACGGACCGGATTCGTGACACACAACACCTAATTATTTCTGGTAAACATGGTTAATTTGTGGCAAAATGTTCAAAAACGATACAGCAAACTGATGGAAATGATAGATAGTTTTAGATGCTTTTAGTAGAACTTTTAGCCAAACTTTTAATTCAAGAGATTATTAGTTTGTTGATGGTGATGGTGGTGGTGATGATGAATGTTATTATTACGGTTTTAATGACTTTGCAATCAAGCCAAATTAAAAAAAATGTACTTTAAAGTACATTTGAAATCATTATGTTTTAATAATGTTTTAATAAAGTACATAATTGTGATGTGTTGACTAATTTACTAAAGCACATGTAAATTACTTTATAATTTTTAATTGTAGTGTGTAATTCAATATTACATTCAAAATTGGAACATTTGAAAAATATGCTAAATTGCAATATCATATCATTACGCATGTTACATATGTGTAATTACAAATAGATTTAAAACATCACAAGTTTCAAGAGAAATTACACTAAAATATATATGAGACGCTGGACCACAAAATCAGTCATAAGGGTCAATTTTTTGAAATTGAGATTAATACATCATCTGAAAGCTGAATAAATAAAGGCTTTGTGTTTTTTTGGCTATTGCTAAAAATATACCCCCAAAAATATACCCAAGCGATTTAAGACTGGTTTTGTGGTCCAGGGTCACATATACAGATTTCTGGCATGAAACTCTAGATGGCGCAGTCCAGTAGGTCTAACTCAATCTGACCTAATTACATCATTATCACATGGCACAGCTGACTGGTTCTCTCCTGTATCAGTAGCAAATGAGCTCGCTGCTCAACATTCAAATATATGACTAGTAGGGCTGGGTAAAAAATATCGATATCTCGATTATAATCGATTCTCAGTTTTACGAAACGATATCGATTCTTAAATCCCAAGAATCGATTAGTCTAGCCTGTTTTCAGTTAATGGACGGAACATTGAAGGGCACCTCCCATCCAATAAATCGCAATAAGCATTGAGCATTGATACTTTTAATATTGTCACATTTACCTCAGGAAAACATATTCAGTGGCCATAAACTCATTAGTCAGCTAGAAAAATAAACTGTAGAGAGGAGCATTTTGCTAAATATATGCACCATATAGTATATTCATTATAACTTTAACTGTTCTTCAAACTTTAATTTATATTTTTTTATGATAGCCACCATTTAAATGTTTATATTTAAAAAAAACTAATTGAAGTAGAACTATTGTTATGTAATTGTAACTTTTATTATAAAAACTTCATTAAGTGTAATTTAAGCAGTTGTATAGCCTAAAAAATCAGTCAGTTTTAACCTTCAATATTATAGTAATGTAGTACCAACTGACTCGCATGTATATTTTACAGCGTTAGTTAAGATTTTTTTTTTCTTTGAGAAAATTTTGCATGTGTACCAGATATATATCCAAAATAATCGATATTGAATCGAATCTAATCAAATTGGTAATCGAATCGAATCACAAGCTTGTAAATGAGAATTGAATTGAATTGTGAAATTTGTGTCAAAACCCAGCCCTAATGATTAGTGATAGCCGTAGCAGTTGCAGCTTGCTTCAGAAAAGCGAAATCAACATCTAAGATAAGTGAATGCTCTTCTAATCCATATCGCTGTGTGTATTGCATGGTCTGCCTAATTGAATTAAAAAATGAGCAACCATAATCAAGTTTAAACTAAGTAATGGACTTCAATGGGGGGGGAGCGCTTAACGGGATATTATTCACGTTATATGCTGAATAAGAAGAGCTCATTCATTTGAAAGCAGAAAGTGTTTATTATAAGTCAAATTTGACAGAAATTTGGTTTTCCCTGGTCGTTGTTAAGGTACGTTAAACCACGTTAAGCTGTTTCCTTATAATGGACTTCTATGGGGGAGAAAACGCTTAACGTGATATTATTCACTTTATCTGTGGAATAAGGGCTTGTTCTTTTGACAGTAGTTAGTGTTTATTACAAGTAAGGTTTGACAGAAATTTGGGTTTCCCTTGTCGGTGTTTAGGTACGTTAAGCCACGTTAAGCGTTCCCTTTCGATACTACACTCGTACAGCATCTTGCTTAGATGCATATGGGAAAAAGCCTTTTTTCTCCTGAACTGAAGCCTTCTTCATTCACGCAGTGAAACTGCACGGCCAGTGATTCGTGCAGTGTATTAAAAAACGAACCAATGGCTAGGCAACGGAGCTGCACGAGCCTATGGCGACGAAGCCCGCCAAAGCCCGCCAGAATGGGCGGGGCGTCTGGCTATATAAGCGGGCGTTCGCCACAGGTTTCTCAGATTTCTTCTCCTTCAGCGACGACTCTACGCTCATTGCTGATCCTGAAAGCCTGCTCGCCGTTGACACGCCTTCGCAGCTGGAATCGGGACCTCTCAGCACAGCTGACCTGCTTCTCCGCCGCTACAGCAACGCAGCAGTTCTGGTCCGTTTCCCCTGCCGCCATCCGGCGATTCTGAAAGAGCTTATTTCTAGCAGGTAAGCCCTAAAAGAGCAAATTCTAGCGACGTTGTTGCAAATGTCGCGCTGCGAGTGTGGCTCGTGCAGGGAAACTTGCACGATGCAGAAGAGCAATGAGTACGTCATCTGTCTGGGCAGACCCCACGCAGAGACTGCTCGCTCACTGAGATGGAATGCTCACTCGAGCATGAGTCTTGCTCTTCTCCACTCGCGGACCGCCTCCACTGGAGGCAGCCCCACTCTCCCGTTTCTCCTCTCTCAGCGAGCCTCGGCGAGAGAAACAGCGGAGTCAGGGAGCTAAGCAACCGGGTCTGAGCGATCGCATGCCGGCACTGTACCTGCGTGCTCGCTCTCACCGTTGCACTCGGATCTACCGCAGAAGTGCAGTGAGCTACGCGCTTACTGGGACAAAATGCTCACTCGAGCATGAGTCTTGCTCTCCTCCACTCGCGGACCGCCTTTCACTGAACCAAGTCCAGTGCCCTACATTCCACAACCTACTCCACGCAGACCCCAGGCACCACCCAGGGAGAGTTCCTTTAAGCCAGGTGCAGACATATATGCCTACAAGTCCAGACCACAGTCTGCTACTGCCCATAATCTGCCATATTCTTCTCCCATGGGGTGGCCCCAGAGCACTGTATGTCCAGAGACTTCCTACAGGGCCCCACAGCCAACGATTCCATGTTTCACCCGTCGTGACCCCAGTGAGTTCGCTTGTCTAAAGTTGGCCCTTAACAATCTGCTTCCTGATGATGCAACTGAGCTATTCAAGTATCAGGTCCTTTTAGATCATCTGAAGTTTGAAGAGGCCCGCCTAATTGCAGACTCATTCCTCAGTTCCCCTTGGCCATACACAGAAACTATGACTGCACTTACTGACAGATTTGGAAGACCTCACCAGTTAGCCTTAACTAAAATAGCAGCGGTCATTGATGCCCCTGATGTTCAGCCTGGAGATTTGGCCAGTTTTGATAGGTTTTCCCTTCAAATCCAAGCTCTTGTGGGTCTCCTGAAGACATTAGGTCCAGAAGGTAACCGCCTGCTCACTAAACTTCCCCCAGATTTACGTGCCTCATTCAGACGACACATGCCCTATCAGTCTGGTGCAGTCTACACTCTACTGGATTTAGCAGAGTGGCTCAAGTTTGAATCCTGGTGCCAAGACTGTGATGACCTGAATCAAAGAAAGAAGCAGAGTTGTAGAATGGTCCCCTAACACAGTTACACAGGTACTGTCACCCTCAAAGCAGTCCAACCCAGTCCAGAGACTTAAACAGAGTAGAGTGTTGTGCCCATACTGTGACAGTACAGAACACTTCCTAAGCCAGTGCACCACCTTCCAGAAATTCAGTAAAGAGTAGATGTTTAAATGGATCATAGACAACAACTGTTACTGGAAATGTGAGCGGTCACACTTAGCGAAAAATTGCACCCTGAAAAAGTCCTGTCGCTTATGTAATGGAAAACACCTTCAAATCCTTCATGAGGTGAATGACTGATCACAGACAGAGGGCACCTGCTTGGTGAGCTCCACAAATGAAACCCTGTACCTGGACAGGCCTGAAGGTTCCAAGCACGTTCTGCTGAAAGTGATTCCTGTTGTCCTGCAACACAAGAACCAAACCCTAAACACCTACGCAGTGCTCGGTGATGGATCCGAAAGAACCATGCTACTCCCAGCAGCAGTTCAGAAACTAGGGCTTAAGGGACAGAGAGAGGACCTAGCATTAAGAACAATTCGACAAGATGTCAAGAAACTCATTGGGGCCTCAGTTTCCTTTAGGATACGCTCAATATCACAGCCTCAACAGAGCTACCAAATCCAGAATGCCTTTACCTCTGAGCACTTCCAAGTCTGGCTGAGCACTTCTACCCCATCGCAATGCTCCAACAGAAATATCAACACCTGAAAGGGATTCCTTTGCAGCCCATTCACAAAGCACGTCCCCTTCTTCTAATAGGAGCAGATCATCCCCACCTGATTACATCCATTGAGCCTGCATGCCTCGGGCCCCCTGGAGGTCCAGCAGCAATCAGAACCAGACTAAGTTGGACATTACAATGCCCAACACAACTCCAACCTCAGCAATGTTTGCATATCTCCGTCAACCCTCAAATGGAAGAACTTTTCCGGAATGTGGAGACACTTTGGCAAGGTGATGCCATCCCACACAAAAATTTGAGATTGGCTGTACGATCAAAACAAGATAAAATGGCAATGGACTTGTTACAAGCCAGAACCACCAGAGTCATGGTAGATGGAGTAAACCGCTATGCAACATCGCTGCTAAGGAAAGCTGATATGCCTCACCTCCATGCCACTAAGGACTCCGTCATGCCCAACTTGAGAAGCACAGAGTGACGACTGGCAAAGGATCCGGTGAAGGCAGCTACATACAATGAAGAGGTCAAGAAACTAGAGAATTCTGACTATGTAGTTAAGCTCACCATGGACTCTGTGACCACTGGAGGAGAATCGTGGTTTATTCCCCACCACATTGTTCAACATAATGGTAAAAACCGTGTGGTGTTCAACTGCTCCATTGAACACAAGGGTCAAAACCTGAACCACTACCTCCTTGCCAGACCTGCACTCGGCCCTTCCCTTTTGGGAGTACTGTTGTGTTTCAGGGAGCATACTGTTGCAGTAAGTGGAGATATAAAGGGTATGTTTCATCAGGTCCGCCTACTGCCTGACGACAAACATCTCCTCCACTTTGTCTGGCGTGATCTTGAACCCAGTAACCCTCCCAGCATTTATGGTTGGCAATTGTTGACGTTTGGCACAACCTGCAGCCGCTGCTGTGCCATTTATGCTGTACAGCACCATGCTTTGGACAACACGCAACCAGCTGACACCCTCAGATCAACAGTTGAACGCAACTTTTACGTAGACAACTGCCTCAAGAGCGTAAGGTTCCCATATGATGCCAAACAGTTGGTGGATGGTTTGCGTGGCCTTCTTAGCAGTTGTGGGTTTGAGATTCGTCAATGGGCCTGCAACATGCCAAATGTCATTGATCACCTTCCTTAAGAGGCTCGTTCAGACAGCATTGAGCTTTGGCTATCACATGACAAAGTCGAACCACAAGAATCCACTCTTGGCTTGAGATGGAACTATGACGCAGACATCCTTGGTTACAAACACCGCCCAGTACCAAAAACCACACCCATTATGCAGCACATTTATAAGGTGACAGCAAGCCAGTATGACCCTCTGGGATTCATTCTCCCTTTCACCACCCGTGCTAAAATTCTGATCCAACAGTTGTGGAACAAACAAAGAGATTGGGACGACCCCATGTTGCCAACAGACCTATTGAAAGCCTGGAGAATGAGCTCCCCATCCTTTCTGAAGTTACACTTCCACGGTGCTATGTTTCATCAGATATGGACAAACCCAATGTCACAAGAGAAATTAATATCTTCTGTGACGATTCAGAACAAGCGTACGGCTCTGTGTCATACCTCAGAACTGAAGATGAATAGTGCAAAATTCAGCTTGCATTCCTGATCGCCAGATCCAAAGTTGCCCCCAAAAACAAACAAACTGTTCCGAGACTCGAACTATGTGCAGCTCTTATTGATGCCCAACTATCAAAGCTGCTTGAAAAATAACCCACCATTGAAATCAACCGAGTGGTCTTGTGGTCTGATTCGACCACAGTTCTTTCATGGTTAAGATCTGAGTCCTGCACCTTCAAAGTCTTCGTAGGGACTAGGATAGCAGAAATTCAAGACCTAACTGACCAACATGAATGGCGATACGTAGACTCTCCTAGAAACCCTGCAGATGATCTCACAAAGAGGCGCAGCCTAATAGAGCTTGCAACACCAAACAGATGGAGTCAATGCCCACCATTCTTACTACAAGCCGAATCAGAGTGGCCAGCCATGCCAACGCTTAAAACCCCTGAGGATGAAGTGGAAAAGAGAAAAGGTGTATTATGTGGTGAAACAAGAATGTCAAATCGCTTAAACCCCAGTGAGTACAGTTCCTGGAATGACCTTGTTGAAGCCACAGTCCAGCACAGTCAAAGTGACTCAAACCAATCCAGTTCACCTACACCTAAAGACTATGTGACGGCAGAACGTCTCATCTTCCAAAATATCCAACAAGACAGCTTCCCAGAGGAATATGAACAACTAAAAGCTGGTAAGCCTGTATCCACTACAAGCCGCTTACTCACTTTAGCCCCAGAGTTTGATGAATCCAGTCAGCTTATACGGGTCGGAGGACATCTATGTCGTGCTAAAGGTCTAGAACTTCATACAATTTTCCCAGTAGTTCTGGATCCTCACCATCCAGCAACCAAACTACTAATACAGGATTATGACAGTAAGCTGTGTCACCCAGGACCGGAACGGGTATTTGCTGAAATGAGGAGAAATGTGTGGATACTACGAGGTCGTGAGGCAGTTTGAAAATCCCAACACAACTGCATAGAATGTCATAAGTGGAAGGCTAAACCTGAGTTCCCTAATGGCTGATTTACCTCCAGCACATCTGAGACTCCACAAACCTCCATTTTACAGCACTGGTATGGATTGTTTTGGGTCCTTCCAAATCAAGATAGGCAGACGCTGTGAAAAAAGATTGTGGGAGGGAGAAAGATTATAGCCAAGAGTTTCAACAACATCTCGCCAAACAAAAAATCACATTCCTCTTCAACCCTCCTAATGCTCCCCACTTTGGTGGCATCTGAGAATGAGAGATCCGATCCCTTAAAAATGCCCTCCATGCAGTAGTAGATGCACAAACAGTGACAGAGGAAGAGCTTCTAACAGTGCTTATTGAGAGAGGGAATTCTCAATAGTAAGCCCCTAGGATATGTCTCCTCCAACGTAGCTGACTTGGATCCAGTTATCCCAAATCTCCTGCTCATGGGGCGGCCAGACAGCTCTCTACCTCATGTGACATACCCTGCTAATGAGCTCATAGGACGACGCCGATGGAGACAGAGCCAAGTCCTCACTGATCATTTCTGGTCAAGCTTCGTGAGACAATACTTGCCTAACCTCCAGTTGCAACACAAATGGCATGCAGAGACTAAAAACCTTGCAGTAGGATCTGTCGTAATGTTGGTTGACCCTCAACTACCACGAGCCCTCTGGTTAATCGGGAGAGTTGTCAGGACATTCCCTTGAGCAGATGGACAAGTAAGGTCTGTAGAGATCAACGTTAAAGGGTTAGTTCAACCAAAAATTGTGAGACACTTTTTTTATGGATGGGCGCTTTTTATTTAACTTCTTTTGGACTGAAGCACTGCAACACCCGCTGACTGCAATGATAGAGCTTGGAATAGCCAGGACAATTTTTAATATAACTCCGACTGGATCCGTCTAAAAGAACAAAGTCATATACACCTAGGATGCCTCGGGGGTGAGTAAAACACAGCCTAATTTTCATTTTTGGGTGAACTAACCCTTTAAGGGTTGACTATATGCACGGCCTGTTACCCGTCTCATTAACCTACCAGAGTTTGCTGATGAGAATGACACCAACGTCAAACCAGCAGGCTCTTAACTTAGATTCAGAAACAAATATACCCTTCATATTTGGGGGTGGCAATGTTAAGGAGATCTAACCAATCACAGACCACTTTATTGGTGATGTTGGGAAAGGATGATAGGTGGCGAGCTAGAAACTTCCCAACCTCTCCTGTCAGCGAGCGTAGTAAGAGAATGAATGCGTGTTCCTGAGTTCCTGATCTTAATGTTTGAAGGTTGTCTAATTTGTGTGCGTTCATGCGAAAATGTAAGTCTATATACTTTGTGATATTTAATATAGTTATCCTGCCATGTTACAGCTTTATTTTACGGAAATTAGCGAGTTGTTTGTTTCCTCAGAGTTATCCGAATTCACGCTGATGTTACCATAAATATAATAGATTGTGCATATAAAGTTATTTATTTGCTTTATTCCTTATGTATCATTGCTTTGGTGCAACATAACTCAGTTAATAAGTGTTTTGATATCGATTTTTATCATATTCTCCGTAATCCCATGCATATACGATGATGACTGAGCACTTTATAATAGACACGGAGAATTTGCAAATCACTGTTATACATGCAAAATTCGCCATCTAAAGGGCAATTTAAGTATTGCAGTTAACTAAGAATTGTATTAGATGTAAAATATCATGTATGTATGTTGTAATTATATTATTGCAATATGTTATTTATTTGTTTATTTCAGAACACACACTTACAATAGTAAAGTCAGAATGTTCTGAATCCTGTGCCGTGTTTTTACTGACACCCTGGGGCGAGCACAATCTCCTGATCAGCACAAACTTCCCTACAGTCTTATTAAAAGTATGCTAAAGTGTACTTCTGTTTCATAAGGGAACAGAAGCCTATAATTACCCTGTAATTACTCAGGGGTTACGGGCTAAATCTGGCAAACATTTTTTTACTATCCCAGCTTGGTAATGCCACCCTAGCGTAACTGAGCTGGGATAGTAAAATGGTTAATAGTCAGGGTTAGTGGCCAGTCAGGGTTAATGGCCAGACTGCTCCAATCCAACTCTTACTCAAAGTGTTAATGCTGTAAAACTTAATTTGTCCATACAGAGCTTTACAAGCCTATTGCATTTATTCACCCTCATGTCATTTTAAACCTATAAGCCTTTCTTTCATTATTGAACACCAACAGGATGTTTTAAAGAATTTTGAGTTTTAGTAAAGAAACACTTTTTTATCATTATTCTAGTATCTTTAAATAAGTTGTTTGTTAAGTTTATCCACTTAGAAAACATCTGGCTTTCAGTCCTACAAAACACAGAGGTCTGTTTATCCCCTTGTTTGTTAATGTGCCTTATTTTCCAATTTACAGCGAGTACAAGTCATTAGCACGATGAGTTAGCATTAGCGCTAGTCCTGAATGATTGGCAAGCCTTCTGTTTACACTCTGATATGAATGAGAGGGGATACAATTATGAAGTTCGTTTTTGTGGCACTCATCTCTATGTGTGTGTGTTGTTTTTAATTAGCAGGTACGGCAATCTGAGTCTTATCTGGCCGGCAGAGACATTAGCACTGACGTCAGTCGAGTGCAGTCATTAACATTCACTCACAGCTGTCAGCCGCGGCAGTGAAAGAAATAAACTCGGTTTATCAAAATTACAGACTCAAACTGCTGTGGCAGTTTTTTTTTCCCCCATTAGTTTGTTCATGCACACATACATGAGATAATGTGTGTGTATGAGAGAGAGCATCTATATAAAGAAAACAAAATCATCACTTCCTGGTAGAACTGGCACTATATATCACTAAGAAAAGTAGGAGAAGCCACTGGATATAAAAATTTTCATATATAATAAATTACTTGCGCCACAGAGCGAGCAGACAAAACTAAATAAATGCGGTCATTGCTTTCGGAGGTGGATGCCTGCTGTTTGGGAACACAGTCGTGTAACAGTTCTGGGAGGAAATATACAAAAATACTTTGATGACAGACTTTACTCGGGCATTTCAAAATTACCATAACAACATTTAAGATGCTGTGGAACAAGATCAGTCCACTGGTTAGTCAGGTTCTGCCATCCCATACCGCAAAGTCACATGACTTTTTTGATGCCCATGGAGGAATTTACTTGGCAAATGCATTTCCATCTCCCATTATTCGCATTAACTATTTTTCACACAAGTCAAAAAACCACCTCAAGCAAGCGTAAAAACTTTTTTGCAAATTAAGGGATTTTTAATAAAAAATATAGCTATTCCATCACTCGTTTCTGATCCAATACTTCAAATGCGCATAAAAACAGGGTGATGAAAATATAGCTTATGACTTAAACGCCTTTTGATTTACCTATTGTAAAAGTCTCATCTACTTTGCAGCTTATTCTGATCAAAAACATACGCCTTACACTGAAAAAAATTATACTATTTTTTTTTAAGGTAAGTAGTTGCAAACAATTTATTTTAGCTACATTTAAATAAAAAAAATTTAAAAAAATTATTTAAATGTTGGTAAAATACATTGATTGCAACCACGTACCTTAAATTTTTTTTTGTAAATTCAATTAATCATTTTTTTCAGTGTATTTAATTATCCATTCTATATACCAGGAAGCAGATGAGCCCTGAATAGAAACACAACATGCCAAACTGTGCACTTTCTGGTAAAAATAACTGGTGGGCAGTGGTTGAAAGCATTGTTTTGCCCGTCAGACAGGCGTTCAGGAAAATTATAAATATATTACAGCCTCAATTCCCTTATATGAGCTGAGTGTGTGTTTCTAAAAGAGCAAGATGTCAATACTAAAAGGAGCATGGGGTATCTTCACCCCTCCTCTCGGGTCTTCCACCTTCATTAGAGGGTAATTAGATTAATGATTGTTTTTTGTTCTTCTCTGCAGTGTCTGCATATCACCCGCCAGTCTGTCTGTCTGCTCAGCTCTGGGATCTGCTCTTTACCTGCCTCTCGACAGGCCCTCAGACAGAGACACACACACAAACTTTAGGGAGGGACTGATTGCTGGGGGTAGAGAGCTGATGAAAGACGCACATCAGGGAGACAAAAAGAGTGATCGATCTATCGTCTCCTCTCCATCCTAGTGAATTCAGTTGCCTGGCGTCTCCAGATCTCCAGATGTAAAGGAGACAAATATCAAGACACAAAGCAAAACGTCCCTCGGGAGCTTCGAAACGCAAAGACATCCACCCCGTGCTCCATCCTCTCTCCTGTCTCCTCATTCTAAACAGGAATTAATATTGATCTGGGAGTCGTGAGGAACCACAGCAGAGATGAAGAGCTCAAACTCTTCCTCATCCCCAGTGACAAATGACAAATATACTCAAAATACTGTTTCCTTTATCCAAAATTCCTCCTATTTCCTGATATATCCTGGTCTAACTTCTTGTTTCAATAGGACATTCAAACCATTCATGGGACTATTCATTGATGTTATTATCACAACAAACCGGTTTTGCAGTCACCCAAGAGGAAGCTTTGATTTGTAAATGAAAGAGATCTTTTATTTCATAAATAGCAAGACAAATCCTGTTTACCCCTTTAAAGAATCAGAGGAGAGATGCTAATCTTATGTAATAGAGAATATTTGTCCATGGAGAGGAAAAATATTTGCATAAAATCATTTCCATATTTTCTTTTGTTTACAGAGAATTAGCAGATTGGGATCGTTGTGTTGGTTTATCACCTCTAATCTTCCAAACTCTGCTGTGTTTGCACATTCTTCAGCGACAGAAATGGAAATCAGAGATTTGCATCTAAACTGAATCATAAAATTAAATATGCCAGTAGTAAGCAGTACAAAATTGTTCAAAATTGATCATGGTTTTGTATGTGCTTGCACTACATTACTATTAATACTCTTTATTCTTCGTAATAATTTGACTAAAATAAAACTTTAATTTTACTGTTCTTATCTAAATCTCATATGATATCAATAGGATAAATTCTAAATGTTAAGCCTAATAAGGCTGGTATTTGCAATGTAGTTGAAAAGTTACTTATAGTTAGTAGAATGTCTAAAGTGGACCATCAAAATAAAGTTTTACTGTATACAACACTTTCATTATTTAACTTAAACCTATTTGACCCTGTTCTCATTATTGGTGGCTACAAATGCTTTTGTAACACAAATGCATAGCATGATTTTTCACGACTCTACCGCACACTAAACTGAACTGTGTCAGGCATTTCATGAATCCTAATCGTGTAATGTTTAGTTCATGGTGACAGTGACAGAAAGATAATGTCTTAAATTCTTGCAAACACAGCGAAACAAATCTTACATTCTTGGTTGCGTAAATTCAGATGTGCTCACAAGTTTCCTGAATGATTCCCTTTAAGGGCGAGTAAAGGTCATTCTCCTTAATCTACTATGACATGCTGCTTATTGTATACACCTTCCTCATAAATATGTAGATACAAACCTGTGTATGTGTGTGTGTGTGTGTGTGTGTTTGAGCGCTGTGTGCATGTAAATAACCCAACAGCATTATTTAGCAGCAGGACACACACACACACCCTTGAGGACACAGGACCCATCTCACGCCGATCAAACACTAATAAGATGCCATCCCAATAGGCCTACACGTATGAGTGTTTAATTTCACACGTGTGTGCTCCTGTTAAAAATGATCGGACGTGATTATCTGTGGATTCTGCACCGATGCTCAGGATCACTAGAGAGGAAATCCAGAATACATTAATTCATCTCACAGACAGCAGCTGTGGTCCTGCATACACACAAAGCAGTTCAATAAACTCAAGCTATAGTGCCATGATTATAGTGACATTTAAAGTGAACACACTTTAAAGTGTAAATGTTTTTGAAAGGTTGCTTGAAGTCAGCCATTACAAATTCCATACAAATATTTCTTTCTTTCTTTCTTTCTTTCTTTCATTTTATTTTATTTTTGGACTAGACAAAAATGCAGTTACTTACATATACTTACGTACACACACACACACACACACACACACGAATCATTGCACAGTAGCTTAACAGAAAATTTAAGTTTCTATATTATATTTAGAAGTAGCTTATCAGTGGTGAAATTGAATATTGAAAACATGTGTATTGAAAATAGCAGAGAGCCTAAGACAGATCCTTGTGGCACTCCATACTTTACTGGCATTAACTGAGATTATTCCCTGTTTAAATAAACAACATGATAACGCTCGGATAGGTAGGATCTAAACCATCTTAAAGTCTGCCCTTGAGTATAGTTTTGTAATCGATCTATAAGTATGTCATGATCTATACCACCTAAAACAGCACGAAGATTAGTCAACTCAAAATAAGTATACTTTAAAGCATGATTTAAGATTATTAAAACTGTAATTTAAAATAGGGTACAATTGAGTAAGATACCCGTAGTAATCTATGACACTGAAATATGTTGAATATCAAAGTTGTTTGCACTCTATTGATGAGGATTTTGTGGACATCAATGTTTTTAGATTCGTGGAGTAAAAAATGTAGATATGCGCAGAAGGCTCAAGTGGCATGTCGTTACTAGTGTTAGCATTTTTAAATGTTAGTAATTCATGGTGTTATTATCTAGTATTTCATTGAATTAGATGTACATTTCGGACATCTTTGCTTTTTTATTAAAACTCATTGACTTGAATTGTTGCTATTATGACATATCTGCAATTAAAATAAGGGCATTTAAAAAGTTAAATATTCATATGTATTCTATAAGTCATAGAATACATTTTTAATAGGTTTCTGCTTTGTCTGTCATTGGGTATTCAATTATTCAAATATTTGTCAAAACACAGTTTTGAATAGGATAGTTTCTTTAGTAAAGACACTTAAATATATAAATATTAAAATATATGACAAAAATTATTACAATATTAATACGAATACATATTGTTCTTAAGGGTAACTTTCCCCTATTTTAAATAATAATAAAAAAAATTAAAGTTATAATTTGGCATTATTACAAAGTGCTCTTTTTAAAAATGTACTTACATAGTCAAGAAAGTATACTCTCTTTAAGTACAATTAAATAGGCCTTTAATTTCATTGAAGTCATTTTATCTGCAAATACAGTGTTTTAAAATACACTTTTAATATTTGAAGTAGGCCTTCATTACAAGGGCACATTCAATACAATAAAGCACCTTTTTTTATAAGGGTAGCTCTCTTACAAAAAAAAATAATCATATCAAACAGGAGCTCATTCGATAGTTAACTGCATTCAAATCATTCTGCAGACAAAGGAAATCAAAACATTACAAATCAACAAATAACCAATAACTATATAATCCAGTGTGTCACATACAGCTTTATGTCTTTGGGTTTAGCTAGTTCTGTTTTGCTAGTCAAGTTTTGCTTTGAAAGGTACAATCTATGGGCTCAAGCATTTCTCTACCCCTCGCTGAGGACATCAAACTTTGATGGTTTCTTCTAAGGAGCATTTTGTTAAGAAAAGCTGTTGATGAAATTTTAATCTTCCTGCATGAGTGTGGAACTTGCCGAGTCGGCGGCTAGCATGAGATTCATTCTAGTAATAAAATGGTAGTGTTTGAACGCCTTTCCACACGCTGCTACCAAGTTATTACAAGGAAGAGTGAAATTAAAGCTTGCTACGTCAGACGCACTTTCCCAGATATTCAGCAGCATCATAAATGATTGAACGCGTGGTTCCCCAGCACATCTCTTATTCATGAAATTAAATGATGTGCGCAGCTCTGCTGCTACATGTGCATACATGCATAGTGTCGCCCAGGATGGGTCCCAGGCCACTGCTTATTGGGTCCTGACACAGAGGCTGCGAGTGGACACATGGAGATGAAATGACATATGCACCTTTGCATAGGGTGACTGTTTACCCCTGACCTCGCATGAGACTCAAAACTATTTCGATGAATATTGCAGATGGGCTATTTTTCCATTTTCCACCTGGCTGCCTGACCCTGAGGAATAAGTACCAAAAAGTGCTTGGTTGAGATGTTTTTCTTTTTCCATCTGAAACCTTTATTCCTCGGACTTTGCTGTGCAGTTGTGCTGAATAATTCTGAGCGGTTGTTGCTGGCCTTTTTTCCATCAGTGGCCTCCCAGAATTGCTTTAAATTCTCATGAAATCATAAAGTATAAAATCAAAGAAGAAAATTCTCTGCTTTCCACTTTAAGTATTAAAAAGCACCTTGGTTCCAACATGTCTGTTGGATACATACCAAGTTATTCTTTGAAGTGTAGCTCCCCAAAGTACGTCCTTCTCATAGGCCCTGTATTGGTATTGAGATGTGTTTTGTTTGATTGGATCACAAGTAGACGAGTGACATTCCTGTTTACACCTGCTGTTTTAATCATCTTTTGTCCACTTTTGACCACTCTTCTCATTTCTTTAAGGGGAGGGTCTTTCGATCAAATATTGTAAAATAAGCTATCGCAAATTACTTATGAATGTGAAAAGAGACAACAGAAGACGATACGGAGAACAGCAAGAACGTTGTGCTTTTCACAGTTTTTTTTTAACTTGTGATTTCAGCCGGCAAAGTTTGAACAACAACAAAAGGAGTCAATATTTTTAATAAATGACAGAAAATTTTAGAAAAGTAAGGGTATACCTTTGCAGTGGACCAATGATAGTTTGAAGGTGTTTACCAACTGAAGCAGTTTGCATTGGCAAGCTGTTTCCAACTCCTGAAATAAACTTCAAGTGGACTTTGTTTTGGTCTGATTTTGTTTGAAATTATGTCACACCAGTTCTTCGATTTGGCTTGAAGAATATCAGGACCTTTAGCCCTGGGAGGTGCTATAACTTCTCATTATGGCTGTAAAGAGCATATCACTATTGACAACTATTCATAACAGTCATTTTTCTACTGTGCCTGCATTGTCATGTCATTTTTTCAGTCTTTAATTAGTCACATGCTAAAAAAAAACACCAATATTTAGAGACCCACGTGAAAATTTCAAACAAAGAAGTAACACTGAAATAGTAATTTCTAAGAAGAAACACTGAAATAGTAATTTCTTGCAAAACATGTTCCGATATTTTGGCTTTCATATTTGTGGAATCATGGGTTTTGTTACAGTAGTGTGACCATACGTTCTCATGTCCTGGCCGGGATTTCTATATTGCCTAAAATGTCTGGGATTTGGTTTTGTTTTCCTGCTATTTTCAGCTGTTTTCATCTTCACTTGCTTAAGGTAATGACTGAAAAGTAGTTTGACCAATAGCACACAGGCAAGAAGGCAACAATCAAGCAAGAAGGTGGGATCTAGAACACAGTAATGCAAATACACACACATATAATGTATGACTGTAGAGAGCATGTCAGTAAGAAAACAAAGTCAAAACCCAGACATTTTAGGTAATTTAGAGATCCTGGCAAGGATGTGTCTGTGAAAAAGCAGGAGTAGTTCACCTCATGTTGCAGTATATATATTTTTAAATCTAAACACAGAAGGCTTGTATGCCCAGATAACATGTAATTATGGATATGTAGTAAATCTTTTAAACAATAATTAATATTCACATGCATGCTGTGTGTGCGGCCCCTGATGTTCATGCTGATCGGTGATAAATTATCAGAGAGTTCTGAGCTATTCTCTGTCTCTCGCAGGAATGTGTCCTCCATAACTGTTTCCTGCTGTTTGCTGTATCCTTAAATTTCACAGTATTTATTTACTGCCACTAATTTAAATGTGTTTTAGAATTCCTCTGGGTCATACGGTTTTATTGGCAGATTCACAGAGGATTAATGAAGTAACGTTGTGGTTGAGCATATGGCTGTCTTTAAGTTTATGTGACTGAATGACTTTGCACAACCTGTGAGTGTGTGTTTGTGTCTATGTGACAGGCCTGGGAAAAATTCAGAATTTAATAACTTAAATGTCGTTCTGTGCTTCACACAGTTGAAATATGACTTAAAAGGTACACAAGTTGTATATAAAGCAGTGATTTATTTATTTATTTTTTTGATGATCCATGCATAGGCGGAAATCCTGGGGGTCCCCCCTAAAAATATGATTAAAAACCAGTCATTGTATCGTAAATAACAATGTTTTATACTTTAAATAATTGTGTAAGTAGTAAAACAACACAAACGGGGCAAAAATGCATTTTAAGTTCAGAAACATTTTGAGTTTCCCCTCCCTTGCCTCACAGTGCTTTGGTCCAAATGCCTGCTTTCCTCTTTTACATCACCTACACACAAGTCCGGTGAGAGAGAACAAAGTGAATATTGTGGAACTCCAGTAAGTAAGGCTGTCAAGGCTATTATTCACTTAAACATCGGATGAAGTGATTATTTTCTCTTTAATACATGATGCCAATGTATTTTTCAATGAGTCGCTATGTTAGCACTAATAACGTTACCCGATTGACGAAAAGGGTTGCCAGTTTTTTTTTTACAACAAAACCCTCCCAATTGCAACCCAAAACTAGCCCAAACTAACCGCGTTTCGAGGGGGTCCCCCGGTACAAATCGCGTTCCTAAACTGGCTATAATACACGTTATTGGGGTCGCTTCAAACCGACATGAAAAACAACCCGTGGCAACAGTGTTAAAGTAGCCCAATTCCACGGGAAAACCACGGACTTGGCAACACTGTGATGGATAGAAATGTCTACAACGGACTCGAGCGCTGTCTCGGCGCGACCACAACAGCTTGACGTTGTCTAAGTCTCCCTGCTACACTAATGGTAGTAATAAAAATAAAACGTCTCAGGTTACTTATGTAACCATGGTTCCCTGAGTAGGGAATGAGACACTGCGTCCTCTAGGGGTCGCTATGGGGGGAACACCTTCAGTGTGACCGGTGTCTGAAGCATATATCTAAAAACGACAATAACATTGGCCGGCGACAGCCTATGACGTCACTTCCGGTGCGACTATAGTATAAATAGGCGCCAGGGGAACACGTCATCCGCTTCTTCATCTGAAGCTTGCGTCCGAAGCATGGCAGGAAACCTAGAGGACGCAGTGTCTCGTTCCCTACTCAGGGAACTATGGTTACATAAGTAACCTGAGATGTTCCCTTCAAGGAAGCTTGGAATCAGGAATAGATTATTTTAAGGGGATACAACCAAGAGCCTAGAATCATACTAAGTCTTGGCCTGTCACATAGGGGCTACTGCTTGCTCTGCATAAGCTTGCTGAAAGAACTGTCTCATAAGGGGCCCTCGTGGCACTCTGAAAGAGCAGCCCATAGATGGAAATGGTGCATCCCAAAAACAATATCAAGTCATCAACTCGATCTAAGGTATAATGCTGGAGTGGCTAGCAGTAAATATCTAGCTAAGGGAGCAACACACCCAATTCTCAATCAAGAGGGGTCTCGACCTACAGCATGTTCCAATGCTGGAAAGGCTAGCAGTAAGTTACCTAGCTGAGGGAGCACAACACCCAGCTCTCAACGAGAGGGGGAACAGACAACTCAACTCTCACTTGAGAGGAGAACTCTGAATTCAGAAAAGGAGTAGCGTAATCATAGGCAACCCTTTGATAAATGCTACCACGAGAACAGCCCACGGAGCGAGGAATCCAACTCCTTAGAAGGGAGAGAATTCAAACGCTCGAAAGAAAGCACCATGCTCACAATAACCCTCAATGGTGAGGGGAGCGATGCTTCAAAAGTGTGTCAACAGAGACACACTGGTTGAGTGGAGCCCAAGGCGAGTACCGGGGTCTAAGCCAACTCAGAGAAAGGGAACAAGGCTAATAACGTGTAACCCTTACCATACAGGATTTCAGAAAGTGCGCAGAGTCTAGTGTGCACACTTACCACTATGTGGATTTTAGAAAGTGTGCAAAATGCTCAGCGTGCACACTTACCACTATTTGGATTTTAGAAAGTGCGCAAAGTGTTCAGCGTGCACACTTTCCACCATGTGGATTTCAGAAAGTGCACAAAGCTTAGCGTGTGCACTTACCATAGCATGGATTTAAGAGCTTCCCAAGCATCTGTTCACAGATCCCCGGAAGTCCTGAGCCAAACGGGAGGGGCAAGCTCAAAAAAAACCCTCAAAGGCGAGGGGAGCACTGCCTGAGACAGCATTACACAAGAAGGTTCTCGCAAATGCCACCTATACTTCCCGCTCGATGCCTCAGCAAGAGGGGATATCCTGGTGACCAGGAAGCCCCTCAGGGCGACCTAGATACGGCGTACCAGACAGGGCAGAGCGGGGAATTCAACTCCTCAGAAGGGGAGAGAACTCGAATGCTCGGAAGAAAGCACCATGCTCACAAATAACCCTCTACAGTGAGGGGAGCAATGCTTTAAAAGTGTTTCAACAGAGACACACTAGTTGAGTAGAGCCCAAGGCGAGTACCGGGGTATAAAGCCAACTCAGAGAAAGGGAACAAGGCTAATAACGCGTAACCCTTACCATACAGGATTTCAGAAAGTGCGCAGAGTTCTTTGCGTGCACACTTACCACCATGTGGACTTTATAAAGTGCACAGAAGCTTAGCGTGTGCACTTACCATAGTATGGATTTTATAGAGATCTGCTCACAGATGCCCAGAAGTCCTCAGCAACTCAATCGGGAGCGGCAGGCTCAAAGACAACCCTCTGAGGTGAGGGGAGCACTGCCTGACTTGACCCGAATAGAGGCAGCTTATCAGAGATGCAGCAAGCGGCCCAACTACCTGATGTCACTGCCACGGAGCAACTCATAGCTAACCCTCACAGAGAAGGGAGCACTTCTTAGCTCGACCAGAAGGGGGGCGCTAGATTTGAAGGGGTAACCCAGCAGGGCCCAATAAGAGACAGTTCACTGGTGCAGCTGGACACGGTCCCATGCTCTCTATCTCGATATAGAGCGTGGGTCCCGATAGAATCTGAAGAAATAGCGGGACCCAATAACCATTCATGCGTATAGAGCTTACTGCTCCTCAGAGCAGAAGCACAAAGGAGGGGTTCCCACATAAACACAAATCCCTCTTACCTCAGGGAACGCAGTGTACAGCAGGAGGTCCTGACTTAGGTGGGTCAAACCTAAAGTCAGAAAAACAGAACAGGTCCAATTAGCGCTGCAGAGAAAGGCTAGCATCAAATACGCAAGAACAAGCAGTAGAGTAGATAAAAATGGATCGTACTCACCAACCATGGCTCCCGTCGCATGATTCAGGCTCATGATATAGGCTGGAGGCGAAGTCCAAAGCCTGGACCCTCGTTGGAATGAAGGATATAAAGGCAGCTGAGCACGTCTTGGCCTCCTTAAACCTCACGACCACCATCTCGACGGAAGTGCCGAAAAGCTCAGAAGGGGAACCCGGCGCATCAAGAAGAAAGCCCTTCTCTTTCAACCCGATAACCACCAGACTCACCCACAGATGTCTCTCCATAACCACCATGGCTGCCATTTTTTTTGGATCTGCCAATGGCAGTGGCGGTCTGCTTAGCGGCACGGAGAGCAAAATCCGTGGTGCGACGCAACTCAGCCACCTTATCAGGGGATAGACACTCACCGCGACGCAACGCGCAGCATGCATTCAGCTCCCGCGGGAGCTAAACACGCTCCGCCCAACCGCTACATTACCTCGGAAATCAAGCATGAACGAAAACTGCTGCCGCGAATGCATCGCTATTCCCGCGAGAGGCGAACGCACTCACGCAAACACTATCTACAAACTCGGGTAAATGGTGAAATACTCACATCCCCCTCAGAAGTCCCGCGAATGCATCACAATGAGCACAGGCCGTCTCCTCGTGAGACGAGCGCATTCAATTCATGCTTATCCCTCACAAGACAAAAAGCAATGAATGCAGAGCGCATCCAACTCCCTCGAGAGCTGAACGTGCTTGCTCTTCACCACACAAGTCGTGTGAAACTGCAGGTATCAGAGCAAAGCCTCTGGCCAGAAACATGCACTCCTAGTCGTGTTTAGCTTAAAGCTAACATAAACAAACGGTCAGTTTGAAGACGAAGAAGAGGATGACGTGTTCTCCCGGCGCCTATTTATACTATAGTCGCACCGGTAGTGACGTCATAGGCTGTCGCCGGCCAATGTTATTGTCGTTTTTAGATATATGCTTCAGACACCGGTCACACTGAAGGTGTTCCACATAGCGACCCCTACAGGACGCAGTTTTTAAGTGACGTGACATGTGGCCAAGTATGGTGACCCATACTCGGAATTAGTGCTCTGCTTTTATCCCATCCAAAGTGCACACACACAACCGTGAACACACACCCGGAGCAGTGGGCAGCCATTTATGCTTCTTCACACACATACGAAACTTACTAGAGAAGCGTGAAGTGGGACATAATATACCTCTGTAAATAAATACAATTTAAATTCACGTCTCGCACACTTAAATGTCCTTTGTATGGAACATATACGCTCCCTTCAAACTGGAATCATGGCGGAATATTCACTTCGCAGGGCACTTACAGTCAAATATAACAAACATCTGAAGCAATAAGAGAAACATACAAAATGTGGAAAAAAAACAATACAAAACATACAAAAAACTGGAATTGAGAACCGCTGCCTTAGAGGACGCAGTTCGAAGTTCCCTTGAAAGGGAACCTGAGTTCTGGGGTATAAACACTGTAATCAAACCATAACCCTACAAGAAAAGAAAAAAAATGGACATGTTTTTTTTTTTACAATATATTTGTATAGGTATATATATATATATATATATACACATACAAATGAGAATGTCCTCAAAAGGAAGTTTTGGGAGGTTTAGTCAGAATCTTTTGCCCTTTTTTATCTAAAAAACAGCTATATATCAGAAAAAGGCAACCGTGTTTTTTGCTACATTTGCTTTCATGGTCATTTTGCTTTTTTATTATTATTATCTGGACGGAAACAGTGATTTATGGCCCAGTTTAAAAGCCTCATAACAGATGATTGCTTTAACAATAACAGTTGGTGAAACTGTTGGTCATAGTCTACAGGGGCTGATTTAATAGAACTGCAGCAAATCCTGACTTCCGTTTTTTTTTTTTTTTTGCAGGCCTTAGAAATAGGGTTTTGTTTGGAAATAGTTATAAAAAGTGTAATTATAGAGTGTATTTGGCCAGAGGCAGCAGGTTAATAATGTAAAGCAGAGAATGACCCTGACTTATCCTGCAATAAGTATTAACCCCCACCCCCACCCAACCACCCATCCTGCCCCCAACTGCACCTCTAAACCCCTCTAAAAATAGTCACAGTGTGCGTGTGTGTGCATGGTCCAACTGCAGTAAAAAGTTGTTGTTTTTTTTGCCACAACCCAGTTTGAGTGCAGGTTGTAATCAGAACAAACGTTGGTGTGTGTGTGTGTGTGTGTGTTACAACGTCAGTGGTGTTAAAATAATGGGATCCTGCAATAGAATAAGCAAGTAGAATTGCAATTAGTGTGAAACAAGGGTCCTGAGAGTAGGCCTGGCCTGGTGACCCAGGCATTGCGCCATTTACTGAGATTTGTGGTGTGTACTAAAATAAGCATCACGATCACTATTGTTCAAATTTACTGTCTGTGTTGCCTCAAATTATGGTTAATATTAAGGTGTGCAATTACTTTTCTAAGTGATGATCTGACTCTGATTTTTGTCTGGCTGATGTCCAGAACACTCCTGAAATAGCACATAACTGGCATTGTTACTTTTCCTTTGTGCATCAATGACATGATGTGCACATTCATATCATTTACTGTAAAAATATATTAAAACTCAATCAATACAATGACTTGTACTTATTTTATGATTCTGAATTTAAATGTAATTTCTGAATTTAAAATAATTTTGATATACATTACTTCATGGTTACACCCTATGTAGGTATTTATTTATTTATCCATCCATCCATCTATCTATCTATCTGGACCATATATATATATATATATATATATATAAACATTAATTTAAAAATGTATAATTTATATAATTTATAATTTATGACCCCCTTATCCCCCTGCCCTCTCTGCCTCTCCCTCTTTCCCCCCAAAAGGTTTCACTCAAAGTTCATTAAGAATATGCATATCCCACATATCATGTATCTTGTGAACCTGTTGTTTT
>NW_015629512.1:182775-192186 GCF_001515625.1 Sinocyclocheilus rhinocerous
CTATCTATCTGGACCATATATATATATATATATATATATATAAACATTAATTTAAAAATGTATAATTTATATAATTTATAATTTATGACCCCCTTATCCCCCTGCCCTCTCTGCCTCTCCCTCTTTCCCCCCAAAAGGTTTCACTCAAAGTTCATTAAGAATATGCATATTCCACATATCATGTATCTTGTGAACCTGTTGTTTTTCCCCTTCGTGTTTGGTGTTATTTTAAAGGTCTCTGTGCGATTTGTAAAATGGTCTCACTTTCACTTGTATTATGAGAAATATTGAAAACTTTTGTAGAATTGTGTTCTGCTGAGGAGGGGGGGTGTTCCTCTTTAGGGCCTGTGGGAATGTTTATCTATCTCTAGCCAGGTGCAACCCTGGAGCACGGGGACCTAAAAAACCAAAAGGTCTTTAATGTTTTTACAACGGAATTAAAGATTTCTTTGTTTTTGTTCTGGCAGTATTTAAGGGAAAGTTGCAAATCAGTCATTGTGTTTCTGTAGCCAGAAAGCCCGTAGTGTGGTGTCTCTGCACTTCATACTATGTATCTTCCTGAAGTCAGGTATACATTTCATTTTTATTCAAAAATGTAATTGTGTTAAACACATTGTGCCCATAGAGCACACTGTATAGATGTTTGTGCTACTACATGTGCACATAGGCTAGTTAAGTTTATTCTTTAAAAACACACGATTACTTTGCTGTAATTGTTCTTTGAAATACTTAGGTAAAAAGTTGTTGATGCTATGCATTTTAGACCGTGTGTCTTCTGTTAAATTAGGATAACTGTTACAAGTGTGACTATGTTAAATTTGTTTGTCTCCTGCGTGGAACACTTGGCCATTTTCCATATAGCTACAGTAAGCCATGTACAGGAGCAGGGTTGCCACGTGGCTACAATGTGATTCACAATTGCATTATCTTTCTGAATTGGCTTCTAATTGTTTTATTATGTGATTGGCATGATACAATTTTACCTGACTAATAATCAAATGTTATATTTGATTTATTCTGAACTCTCCTGAAATCATTATGACTAGTAAACTGTGAGGAGGCTTTTGTTACCGCAAATCTACGGCCAGGATAGGTCAAACTGAAGGCTCATGAATGATAGGAGCAGTAGGCACGTCATCGGAGACCTTCTGATTTCTGTCTATCGCTGATGTTAGCAAGTTGTACGGGAAAGGACTAAGTGAACTACACGTTTTGTCATAAGCAAGCAGTAGGCGGCAGGCAAAACGGGTATTAGTCTACCTACACCCTCTGACTAACATCAGACTTGCGAGTTTGTGATCGTAAGATCCACGTAAGGCCAACGTAAGACTTAAAACAGACATTAGGTCCTCAGTGAACGGATAATTGAAAGTATAGTGAGTCCAGAATAATCAAATATCTAAATGAATATACAATCAATATTTGTGATCATTAAATTTAGGCAATATTTCTAATTAAAAACTGGTCACTTGATATTGGAGTCAGATTGAACACGGAGCTAGACTAAAATTGAAACTAAATCCTGATAAATTCAAAAACGCAAGTAAAATACCGAATACACATTAAACCTTCGACCAGGCCGCTGGATTCCGCTGTTTTGGGCTGGCGGGTGGATTCTTACACCATGATGGTGTTTAGTATTTGTGTGTATGAAACCTTCTATATTTACCTCAGCTTCTAGAATACAAGCTGTACTGGTTATTTATTTATTCATTCATTCATTCCAAATTGTCATTTTAAACAAAAATTTAGTTGTTCTGTATATATGTTTTTACTGCATTTGTACTGAATTATGCTAGCTAGTGCACTCTTATTTGTTTTATTTGACCCAAGTACCAATTTTTACAATTAATAAATTTAAACCATTAAGAATATACTGAATTTCTGCTGAATTTGCCCCATTGAAGTAGAAACACTTAACAAGTACCATTTGTGTCTGTGTGACATTCTTGCAGTGTGGCCCTGAGGAGGCGCCATTCTCACACCTGAACAAACGTTAGAGCTGTTTCTCCTTGTCACGGAGCTAACCCGTGACCATTTAGGAACTATGGGCACGTACTCTCATAACACACACACACACAGCAGGTAGCATTACACGGTCTGTTTGCCGGCACTGACATCTGTACACAGACTTAGGTAATGCTTGAATTATATGAAGCTTGTTCCTGAACACGATTAGCACTTGTCACGTTTAATGCTTGAGCTCTCCTGAAGAATATGAGTGATATTTTGGAGTGCTTGATTCCGGTGTGTTAATGGCTTTAGAAAAGGGATTTATCTCAAACCAAAACAGAGGCATTGGATCGGATCTGTGTTTGAGAGAACTGTTTGATGTTCATTCTACAGTGACACCAGGGATGAGGCTGTTCTCTCATCCATATCACCGCTGTGAGGTTTAAGACTGTGTCACACGCTATCAGAAGTGCTATAATTATCTGAAGCGTCTCTGATCCAGATGATGCCTCTCAGGGATCAATCCTCTCAAACGACAAGAAACACAAGGCACTCTTTTATCCACTCCAACTATTTCTTCATAATTTCCTCACTTTCTGTGTCTTATTGTGTGGAAGTGGTTTGGCTAACTTTAAGATACTTTTTTTTTAATCCGCATGATACATCATTTCGCAATGAGGAAAGAAAGAAAGATAATGCAATATGAGATTTTCATTACTAGAAATTTTGAACTACTTATAACTAACTGAGCTGGCTTGTTCAATAAAACTGCATATGTGCTTCTTCGACTTTGGACAAACGTGTCCCTTGATTTTTATATATATTATGAAATGCTTAAAATTATGATCTAAAAGAGTGACATGAACTAACCATTTCAGTGGTTCTTTGAAATTCTGCTCCTAATAAAATCGTGATATTTTTATAGTGTACTTGTTTGCCAAGGAGACAGCAGTGTTATTGAAGAGATGTTTGAGAAATAAACATCTCCACTATGAGACTTGGGATGTGTGAAGAAAACACAGAAAGCTAAATATCACAGAATATTTCTGTCATTTCAAAACAAACAGTTTAAAAAAATAATAATAATAATTTTTAAAAATCGAATATGCTAGATATGAAAGATAGCCTTAACAAAACAAGGGAGTCTTTTTATTTTATTATTTATTTTATTCCAAAAATGTTAATGTTAAAATTTCTAATACGCACAAACGCATCTGTAATGTGGTGGAAATGACACGTTTATAACTTCAATTTAAAAAAAAATTATAATAAATGCTGTGATGCATCTCCACTGTTGGACATTGTTAGCATACAAATTAAAGAAAAAATCTGCACATCGCAAAAGACATTTTTCTAAGTGTACCACAAACAGACAGTAAAACTGCGTTCTGTGTAAATGTAGATAATGCAACATCCCACTTTAAATAAAAATTCTTTACACAGCACACAAGCAGTAGTGTAGTCTTCAAGAAAACTGCACAGGAGACACAACTCAACGGATCCCAATAGAATTTGATGTTAATATGTTGCTAAGCTAATAACAAATTGCTCTAAGTATTAAATACAAAGCACATTCATTTTGCTAAATGAATGTATTCCGTAATCAAACTGGGATTGCTGTTTAGTTCAATTAGAACTTTTTATTGATATCTTTAATGATGAGTGGAGAAAAATGATTTTTGTGTTTTTGTTTTTTTTTCTACCAGCAGAAGCTAACACGAAGATATGTTAACTCAACCGGCCCAACCAATGAGTGTGGGGCTCTTTTTAGATGGACAGGTAAGCAGCACCTGATAAACAAGCACTGATACAACCCTAACTGCGCTAAAACCCAGTCAGAACACTATACGCCCTGAACGTAAAAATGTCCTAGTGACATAGAAATTACACTCTGCATCTTTAACTGTCAAATTTAAGTCAATTTGATGCCATTTCATTGTGCCTTTGTTCAGTTGATCTGTCTCAGTATTGATTCTGAAGCTTATCTTTGTGAGCTTCAGTCTGTCTATGTGAATCTTTGATATGAGCCGTCTGACAGGTCCGGTTCAGTGTGTCGCTGTTGAATTATACAGCTCTGGAAAGAACTGAGATACACTACATCAGCGGGTTACTGGCGGACAGTCGCCCCACCCGGACACGATGGGATATGTGTCAGGTTGACAGGAATATCACTATCAATTATTCCTCATCATATCTATTCTGTTACACATTACTGTGATAGTCTAACTCACGGAGGCGCTGGATGAGGCCGACAGGTGTGAGCTCTGGACCGCATCATTGATTCTTGAGCTGTTTAGCCTGTGTTAAATATTTGATTTGAGTCAAAGCTTGAGATCCCATGGCCCTAACCGGCTCTTAATGAGAGAGAATAATTCAGAAGCAACTGAGGAAAGAGCAGGTATAGACAGAGAGATAGAGTGAGGGGCGATGCTGAAAGTATTGCCAGATGTGCATGGGTCCTTGCATCATATTTTGTGTTTGTTTCGGACGAGTGGAAAATAGGTTTGACTCAAACCTCAAAATAGCATTAGGCTGTTTTTTTCCAACTTTTCATTAGGGCTTCAACTGATTTTAAGTCAGAATTCATTTCTGAACAGGAAAATAAGTCTTGTAAGTCTTGTGATGCAGCTTCTGTTCCTTTCAGAGTGGCATTAAACTTTGTCATGACAGACATACAAAAATGAAAAACAAATAAGTAATACATCAGAATAAATAAATAAATAAAAGGAATAAATATATGGCCGATATACAGTACAGACATGTTAGAGATGTGGCTTCTTTCCTCAGAGATCTTTACTTATTACAGATCTCTGGCATAGAACACTGGCAATGTTCTGTTGGTTTATTAACTCATTTTTGGATTCTAGGCCACTCTTTTAGGTACACCTGTTTGTTAATGCAAATATCTAATCAGCCAATCACATGACAGCAACTTAATGCATTTAGACATGGTCAAGCCAATTTACTGGATTTCAAACTGAGCATCAGAATGGGGAAAATTATAATTTAAGTGACTTTGAACGTAGTGTGGTTGGTGGCGCCAAACAGGCTGGTCTGAATATTTCAGAAACTGGTGATCTACTGGGATTTTGTTTAAAAAGATTGATCCAAAAAAGAGAAAATATCCAGTGAGCTGCAGTTCTGTGGGCAAAAATGCCTTATTGATGCTTGAGGTCAGGGGAGAATGACTAGACCGGTCCGAGTAACTCAAATCACACAAATGAATATAATGAAAAAAAAAAAAATGCTAATAAAATTTGATTAGTTTTGCCTACTGTCATGAGATTGGTCTTGATAGATTCCTTGGATCATGCCGACAACATCAATACCAATTATGACGTAATGAGCTGAACTTCCTGTCTGCTAATTTAATATTCTTTGATCTCCTCCTAGACTGTTGATTTTCACCAAATTCAACTCGGATCATCTTCAGACCATGCAGGAAAAAAGTTATGGATTGCGTGTGGATAGACAAAATGGTTTTCATTTACTGCATCAACCAATTTGATGGCATGACGCCAGACTGCATCTGAGGCAGTATCTCTGCAAAGCTTTGACATATTAACACCATTATTATTAAATTAGTTTTTAATATAGCCATTAAAAAAGGTAATCTTTTCACTTTCCAGGTCAGTTCTGACCCAGATATCAACTGTGGCTGTACACATAATATTATTTGTGTGTGTGTGTGTGTGTGTACACATTATAATATTTGTCTCACCAATACTTGTGTAAAATATCCCTCACACACTTTTAGGACTGAATTTTCTTCTGAAGTTTATTTTGTTTTATAGTAATATTATGTATTATGATGTTATACTGCTAAAAATTCTAATAAATGTTGATTTTTTTTTTCCTATTTTCTTTTCTTTTCTTTTTTGCTATAGCTATGTCTATAATTTGGAATTTTAAAGAATTTCAAAATTTATTAATACAAGTGGAAGGTGTAGTAATAACATGATGATAATAACATGGTAAATGTTTGCAAATTCAGCCATTAATTTGCTATTAGCTACTTATCAGAAACAGTATGGTTTTCATTGAAACATTTTATGTTATGACTGTTTAATAAGCTATTACATTCAACAGGGTCAAAACTATGGGTTAGGAACAGGGAGAGTCATATTTTGGAGGTCCTTACGAAAACTGAAAGTTAAATATATTAAAAAAAACAAAGTATGTCAGTCAAAACTTTAACTATGAAAAAATATTTATAAAAATACGGAAATATTATTGAAAAATCAGACCGTGAAATGGAAAACAAATGCCTGTAAAAAGACTGTAAAATGAAAACAAACCTCACAAATGCAAAAATAACCTTGGATTATGCATATTCAGATTTAACACGAACTGAAGTATATTGTGACTTTACTGATGTCAATCCTGCTGCAATGTATACATAGACTCCTTCTATTACATAAATTGTGTGTGTGTGTGTGTGTACTATTCTTTTTATACAATCCTAATGCAATCCTTCCACATAGTTAGATTCAGCTCTCTGGTCGTCATGACATTTTCATGATGTTCGACTATGACCTGCGTTTCATCATACAGATTACACCTATTACAAACCACAGCAGAGAAACACCATGACAACATATATACTCCTTCGTTGAGACGTTAAACCGAGGTTCTGACTCTCTGTGGTCATTAAAAATCCAAGGATGTCTTTCGAAAAGAGTAGAAGCTGAAGGCTTGGAATCAGGAATAGATTCCTTTAAGGGAATACGACCAAGAGCCTAGAATCATACTAGTCTTGGCCTGTCACACAGGGGCTACCGCACGTTTCTCTTTGTATGTGCTGAAGGAACTGTCTCAACAGACCCTTAGTAGCAACACCCTGTTAAGTAGGTATCCAGAGGATACATAGGAGGAGTGGTGCCCAAGGCGGAACCGGGGTTTTAAACCACTCAGAAAGAGCACGAAGCTGTTGCGCGTAGCTCTTACCGTACAGGATTTTAGAAAAGTGGGCAAAGCTTAACGTGCACACTTACCACTTATGTGGATTTTAGAAAGTGCGCAAAGCATAACGTGCACACTTACCACTTATGTGGATTTGTAGAAAAGTGCGCAAAGCTTAACGTGTGCACTTACCATAGTATTTGGATTTTAGAGTTTTCCAAGCATCTGTTTACAGCACTGCCCGAGACAGCATAACACAGGAAGGTTCTCGTAATGCCACCTATACCTCCCGCTCGATGCCTCAGCAAGAGGGGATATCCTGGTAATCGGGAAACCGCTCAGGGCGACCCAGATACGGTAGACCAGTCAGGGTAGCATGAAAGCGTAACCCCAGCCCGGACGTCCAGGAAATTTTTGCAGTGACGCACCGGGGGCCTGATGATCACGAAGGCTCCCGCAGAAGCCTGTGTTATGGCCGCATGATCCAGGAAGTATGAAGCCGAAAACCGGCTTTACTTACCGTCTGGACATAGGGGGAAAAGCCGACGAGGAAGAAGTTAATTGGGGTGATGCGATCTTTATATATAGGCGGAGCAAAATATTTCATCGCTCCATCTATAGAGCATTGTGATTGGATGTTTACGCTGTCAATACAGGAGGCAAACCAATGGGCCACTGGCTGCTCGCTGTCCCTGCGTGATGGTTTTCGGCAAAAAAAACATTCTGTCGGCCTCTTAAGTGCGTCGGCCCACCGGGAAAATGCCCGGTATGCCCGATTACCAATCCAGCCCTGCCTCTGATCATCATGGCCTCCTAACAATCCCCATATCTACTGATTGGCTTCATCACTCTGTCTCACCTCCACCAATAAGCTGGTCTGTGGTGGGCGTTCTGGCGCACTATGGCTGCCGTCGCATCATCCAGGTGGATGCTGCACACTGCTGGTGGACGAGGAGATACCCCCTGACAATGTAAAAGCGCTTTGAGTGCCTAGAAAAGCGCTATATAAATGTAATGAATTATTATTATTATTATACTATATTAATACAGACATATTGCATAATCTATTCAGACATTAAACATATTTATTATGTATATCACATGAGTGTAACATTAGTTTTATAATTCATGATGAATTGCAGAGGCCACCTCTTGAATTCAGATGAATTAAAATCCAACAGTTTTTCTGAGAGCTCTTTAGCTCTGCTCTTAAAGAGCACTTTTGCAAGGGGGAAATGTCAGCATGGTTTTGTCACAGCTAATGTGTCCTTTCTGACCTTAAAGCTGACTCTTATTAAAACAGGTACAGAGGAAGCGACCCCAGGCTTTTGTGTATTAATATGGAAATGAGCTCAGAGGCAGCTATCTGATGTCCTTCTCAGTGTACAGCAGCGTTTATGGACATCTATCTAATCACATCCTCAACAAAGCAAATCAATGCAGCGGTCCGACAGAGACAAACTGCTCCGTATGATACAAACCCCTCTCTGCAGTCACGTGTTCATGAAAGCCAAGGTGTAAGAGAGCTGTATGGATGTGGGAGGGTGAATATATTTAAGCGGGTGTTATTGTGCTGTGAGCATGGGAATTGTACTGATACATAACCTAGGTTTGGAGTCTCCTGCTTCTCAGATGTTTCTCCTGAGAAAAAGACCAATGTAATCTCATACTTGTTGTCTACAGATTCAGAATATACCGCAACAATGGCTCAGATTTGCATGCATGATATTTTTGTTTGTGTAGCTGAATAGATTTTTTAAAACTGCAATTGCACCAGACCACTTCAGGAATGAAAGTCCTAAGTTTGTTCTAAATCATGTAGTCTTTGAGATTGGCGCCACCCACCACCTCCAGGATTGGTCACTTTTCCTTTATGTTCTGCAATATTGGTCAGATTGTAAATTTATGAGACGTTCAGACAAACAAGGTAAATGTCATCAACATACTGAGAGAAATTGATGGTTTAATTGTAGGTGAAGTGTGTAATTTTTATGCGACACCAAACAAAATCATAGCCGGGGTTATGCAGTGTTCTATGAGTCTGTTAGCACATTGCTCTTTTTCTTAATGGGCCAAGTCAAAAGAGGCCAAATCGAAGTTTTTGATATTCTGGTCTATCAATATGGCGCAGACTCTTGTAAAAAATGAATGTCCACTTTAGCATACTTTTAAAAAGAGTACTGGAAATAATATACATTAAAAGAATATACTTATCTGTTAACTGGATGTAATGTTTTCAGACACTTAATTGCATGTTAACTGCAATTAAATGAAAATGTAATAAAGTTTAAATTTGTATTAAATGCAGTTCATTGATCTTAAGAGTGCTTTTGACCCACTTAAAGGCACAATATGTAATTTTCGCCGCTAGAGGGCGCGTATTCAAAATAAACAAAGAAGCAAAGGCGTAGTTTGATGACGCCGTGACTGAGTTTGAAATCATGGGAGTTGACGTCTTCATCCCCACAGCCGATGCAATCCGACGGGACTCGGGCAGAAATCATGTTCATGGATGAGCTAATGATTTATTAACATAGTAGAATGAAGCAGGGTGAG
>NW_015629512.1:192495-193802 GCF_001515625.1 Sinocyclocheilus rhinocerous
CGGAAATCGAGGGGTTATGACGTCGTTGGCAGGCGACACAATGACACTATGGACACGGTCCATATTTAAACATGGAATTTAAACATTCCTCGAAACATTTGGGATAATGTAAGTACACACGTCAGTAAAATATATAACACTGTTCTAGTGGTTTTTGGATATTTTAATAAAAAAATCTTAGATATTGTGCCTTTAAGTAAAACTTACTTACATATTTGTATGTCATTTCATATGTTCATATTTACTTCGTTTGTCTTTGAAATATAGTTAAAGCTACTGCTAAATGTAACTACTGACAAGTAGGGGTGTGCCCGAAGCCGAATACCTTATTCGGAAAGGCACGCATAATGGCTTCAAAAACTAATAACGGGTAACGAATATTCTGCTGAGGCTGGCACAGTCTGGTGTTTGCTAGATAACAGGTGAGCCAGGGGATCACTGCGATATAAACCTCTAAATTCACTAAACGCAATAATGAGTGTGTAAAGTGAATGAATTTATGAATGAAAAGAGCGCTAATCAAACATCAAACACTCTCAGAAATCAGAGCTTGGCAAGAGTAATATCAACTAAAATAATACATCATACACGTTCTACTATTTGTATATATTTAAATGGCAATGATTTAAACCTTACAGGCTACAATATGATGAATGGAATAAGCACAGCGCGATCGCCAATCAAACAGCTACGTCTCCGTCTCTCAAAAACCAAACCAGCTCTCTGTCAAGAGTAGGCTATCAATTTAGATACAGATACAATTTCTACTCGGCCTCCATGTTTGCTTCTTTATCTTTTGCTGGTTTGCGTGGCACACGCACATATTGAAATCGCATCATATGACCCCTTTAAAAGAGTTCTTCTGCGTAATGAAAATGTGCGCCTTGAATTAATTTAATCGTGTTCAAAAGATCACTAAACATTTGTCATGAAATCTCTCTGCTTGTATGATAAATGTATTTTTAGCAATTATTAATTTTATATTTTTTATAACATTGAATAGGGCAAATAGTCGAAACATTTCCATACTCTGTTCTCTTTTTTCCATATTCCAGACCTGCAAATTAGCCTACTTAAGTGAAATATTTTTTTTTTAAACTGCGTAGGAACCGGTGAGCCAAAGGAAAGCATGTTGTTTTACATAAACCTCTAAGATTACAACGCAGTAACAAGTGTGTGAAGTAAATGAGTGTAAACTCTATGAATGAAATAAACGCAAATACAATAGCAGTGTTGCAGTCAGGGGCGTCATGCGCAGGTTTTTTTTTTTTTTTTTTTTTTTTTTTTTTTTTTGGGGGGGCGGGGGG
>NW_015629512.1:194379-204685 GCF_001515625.1 Sinocyclocheilus rhinocerous
GTGGGCACGAGTGAAGGCGGTGGGTGGATGCGGGGGTGCTCGTCATGACATATATAAGTATAATAGGCCTATAGGCTTATGTGTTATTTATTTTTCCCTTTTAATTCGAAATATTCCCAAATGTGTTAAATAAACTATTTTTAACTAAATTTTTTAACAAAAAAATTGTTGAGTCTTTCGGATGAGACGTTAAACCGAGGTCCTGACTCTCTGTGGTCATTAAAAATCCCATGGCACTTCTGCAAAGAGTAGGGGTGTAACCCCGGTGTCCTAGCCAAAACTGCCCCCCTGGCCTTTGTCAATCATGGCCTCCTAATAATCCCCAACCACTTGATTGTTTCTATGAATCTCTATCCTCTCCACCTGTAGCTGGTGTGTGGTGAGTGCACTGGCGCCGTTGTCCTGTGGCTGCCGTCGCATCATCCAAGTGGATGCTGCACACTGGTGGTGGTTGATGAGAGACCCTCCCCCCACATGATTATAAAGCACTTTGGGTGTACAAAAATACACAATAAAGTGCTATATAAATGCATCATTCATTCATTCATTCATTCAACTACAACATGAAATATCTAGATTCTCAAATATGTGTAAGTAGATGCATTTTGCACCTTTAGCCTATATATTATGCTAGCTGATCTATAATGGGCGTTTGGCAAAGTAGCCTAATAGTGTAATCTATTAACTACGCATAAAAACCCGTCTTTTTACTTAAAGCGGTCCTATTATGCTCTTTTACAAAGTCTTGATTTTGTTTTGGGGGTGTACTAGAACATGCTCTCATGCTTGGTGGTTCGAAAAACGCATTATTTTTCACATAATTTATATTATTAAAATTCCTTTCTTCCCAGCCTGGCACAAACGGCTCGACAGATATGGGTGTCATGATGCCATAAATTATTTTTAATACGACTGACTTTGTATTTAATGTGAATTTAGAAACATTGTAATTTACTAATTATAACTCTTTCATTGTACAGAAAGCAAAGAACATTTACATTATCAAAGAAGATTTTAAGCACTCTCAAAAACTTTCATTATAATCACTGAAGCTTATTACACTGTGAAATAAATATCCTACTTGATGGTACATCTGCACTTTGGTGTTTCTGATGAGAGAATCATCAAGAGAGCAGAGTTCCTTCACCGAACGCGCGCGCTGAACAAAACATTTCCGCGATGACTCATCTGAACGCCTCTGATTGGTCATTGCATTTATAAGCTCAACAGAATCGTGTGTGATTGGTTAGAATGTGCAGCTGTAAAAACGCGTCTGTTTCTAACTCAGCGCGAGCGCAGATTTGAATTTAGCAACTGAGGCTGTGCAGCACTGCACGTTCTAATAACGCCAGTGTGATTGTATGAAATATAAAAAAATATTATTCGACTATTTTTTGTCTTTTGGAAGCTGCATTCAAAATCCACTTGGCTCAAAAATCTGAGGGGGAAAGATCTTTTTCCATGCATTTCCTGGAAATCACTTAAATCAATATCCATATTTCTAAACTGGGTAGGAACCATCACCGTTTTAATTAGAATATATTTAAATATTTATTTATCGGATCACGAAAGGTCCCCAAGCTGGGACTCGAACTCCCGTTCTCCGAAGCACAACCGCACTGCATCTCACACTACAAGGGTATCGGCTCCGAATATTTAGATAAATGTTATAATCATAAAAAAAAAAAATAGTTAAACACGGTATATTTATTCAGTGATAACTACAGAAAAAAAAATAGTCTGTAAAACCATAGGGTCTTATCAAGTAACTGTACGAAGTTCCGATTTAAGCTCCGCTTACTTCCGGTTTTATCCGAATACAGATACGAATAATTCTGTGATTGTTACAGATACAAATACTGGGTTCGCTGCACACCCCTACTGACAAGCATTAAATATACTTTAATGTAATTTGAAAATTGTGAGCCATGTACTTAAATATATTGTAATTACACATTTGTAATGATGAAGTTATAATTTAGTACATTTATAATATATCAGTGTAATGGAGTGTGGCTGTAGAGAAGCACACGACGATGGAGTAAACAGAAATAATCTTTCATTCCAACCTAAACACAATGGATAGAAGAATCACCAGGCGAACGTACAAACACATCAACTCAAATCAATACAGGACAAAGGAACTCAGGAGAACACAGGGCTTAAATGATAGAAGACCAATGAGATAATTAACCAGACATAGGTGAACAGAATGACATAATCAGGCAACACAGGAAAACGTCTCAGGTTACTTATGTAACCATGGTTCCCTGAGTAGGGAACGAGACACTGCGTCCTCTAGGGGTCGCTATGGGGAACGCCTAATCACACACGGAACGTGACAATCAACTTTAAATGTAACTTTTTTCAACAGTAATAATACACTACAGTAATAAAATAAAATAAAATCAAGTACTTGTGATTTAGTATGTTAGTCAACCTTTTGTTTTTATTAATATTATATTATCTGCAAGTACACTTTTTAATACTATACTTTTAAGATTTGAAATAAAATGCACATTATACAATTCAGCACACTTCTTTTCACAAGAGAAGTCTTTCCTACAATCTATGTCAATAGGTGCATCCCAATTTGCACTATTCTTTTTTTTTATTATTTAAATTAAGAGTGCAAAACATACACATACAATTTGCACTACTCTAAGCCATTTCATATTATAAGTTCATATTATAAATGAACTTTAAATAACCTAATGATTCACTTATTAAACCAACAGAAATTGAGAAATGTTGGACACTTCACGCATTAAAATGTCATAGCTTTCCTTAGTGGAAGGGAAGGGGCTACTATCAGACTGCGATGGCACATACAATTTGCACTACTCTAAGCCATTTCATATTATAAGTTCATATTATAAATGAACTTTAACCTAATGATTCACTTATTAAACCAACAGAAATTGAGAAATGTTGGACACTTCACGCATTAAAATGTCATAGCTTTCCTTAGTGGAAGGGAAGGGGCTACTATCAGACTGCGATGCTGAATGACCAAATAACCTCATTGTAGACTATATAGTGCATAATATAAGTGCATAGAGTATAATACATCATTTGGGATGCAACTTATGAAATTGTTCTTTCATTGTTCCACCACAAGCATAGTTCTGCTCCAAAACTCAGGCCAATTGTTGAGTTAAGCCCAGAGTATACTTTATTTTTGATGTGAGCACTTACAGCCAAATACAACCAATCTTCATGATGTGTAAATAAATGGAGTCTAGTCCACTTGGCAGTTTATTTCGAACAAGGGAAAATAAAAATAAATGTGCATGTTTTCACAAAACCATCATATAATCATGAGTTTATTAGAGACAAGAGATTGACAAGCAATGTGAGATGAAGAGAGATGCACATTGAGCTCTTTATCTCTTTGACAGAACTGTTATTGTGATGGATCTACGTGCATGTTACTTCTGAACACGCTCCTCAATGTTTTTTCCCCCTTATTCTACCCTCCAATAGATTGAGGGAAATAGGAAGACAGGCAGAAATGAATAATGATACTGTCAAAAAAGAAAATCCACATTCAGCGTTGCCAATTCAGTGACTGGATTCAGTGTTTACAAACACACAATATTCACAATCAACAGATATGAGAATAGGAGCAGAGCGATTGATTATGTGTTCCGCCTTTAGGATCTGAAAAGGTTATTTTTACCCAGAAGTGTGAAGTGCGTTGTGTTGTGCTGGATAAAGGACCCACTCTTTCTCTAATCATGGTGAAAAACGTATTTGGGCAGATAGAACAAGCTAATGAAAACAAGAGCTGTGTGTGTGTGTGTGTGTGTGTGTGTGTGAAATGTAACATTGGAAGGGAACCACTGCACATACCAATTACTGAAGGAGCCAATTCTCTTTTTTTTTCTGAAAATCCCTCCATCTCCACCTGAATTGCTGTGACAAGGCCTTTATTTCTTTTCAAGTCAAAACAAATTCCAGTGTCACCACGGTGACTGTTATCACTGTAATATATTGCTGTTTAATGTTAATGTATGCGTTCCACCCCGCGGCTCTTACGGGGCCGTGGGGCCCCGTTTATCTCTGCTGTCTCTCTATTGCTATTGTGTGAATTCTGTGGGGCAGAGATAAGCCATCTTGTGGGACTGTTGGTAAGATTTAGGGGTGCACAATTCTACTGGAATGAGAGATCTAGCACGTATTTAAAGCCTGAAATGATGCTGCTCACTAAAATGCCTTCACAGGTCTCTATAAACAGACTGACAACCTAATCAAACTAACAAAACTATCTGAAAAATTTCAGTGAACAAAACAATAATTTTAATAAATAAAACAATTACCTTAAAAAAAAAACACTTGAAACAAACATGATCTTAATAAACATAATGTCAGTGTCAAAAATAAACACAATTATTTTGAATGTGCACTTGTACTGCACTTCAAATCTTAAAAGTATATGTACTTGTTGGTAATATAATATTATTGAAAGGAATAAATGTGACTGTTTTTAACACACTTAAACACTTTTAAAAGGACACGTTTGATAATGTCAGATTAAATGTTTTAGAGTACATTTTAAATCACTGTTTTAATATTTTGTCATGCTTTATAATACTTTAAAAAAATAGTATTTATTACAGAAATAATATCCTTTAAAACAATATACCTACGTAAGTGCGAAATGAATGTAATATTTCCAGACACTTGATAGCATGTTATTTACCAGAAAATTAAAATGTATTATTACATTTATAATAAGTGCAGTTAGTTAATCCTAAAACTGCTGTTTTGACCCACTTGTGTAGGACATCTTTATAAAAACCTCAATGTCCAAGAAAAACTCTGCACTGCCAACAGCAGCAAGATGAGCATCACATGTGTGTGTGTGTGTGTGTGTGTGTGTGTACCTGTTTTTCTATTCTGGTGGGGACTTAACCCTGAATACACACAGACTCATGGGGACTTGTGTCACGGTGGGGACCTAAATTGTGGTCCCCACGGGCACATGTGTGTGTGTGTGTGTGTGTGTTTCTGTGGTTGTGTGGATTGCTCTAGCCAACATGCTCTGTTATGAACACACACATTGTCCCACCTATAGGCTTTCTTATTATTACATTTCAAGGCTATGTGTCGAAATGGACAGATTGTGTCAACATATAGTCACTGAGGTCTCTATAGTTGCCAAATTTCCTCTGTCAGAGTTTCAGGCGACACATTATAAATCCATAACACTGAACAATCATTAAACACACTGATGACTGATAATCAGCTAAGCATTCATAAACAACTGAACATTCATCAACACACTGATCATTCATCAAAACAATGCACATTAATAACAGTAGCCTACTTATTAATGGTAACAGTTTACATTTAGGTCTCATTTGTTTACTCATTTGTTATACTTAATGTTGAAATGAACTATGACCAATATATTTTTGCAGCATGTACAGTATTAACCTTTGTTAGTGTTAGTTAATAAAACAACAACAGTTGTTCGTGGTTTGTTCATGTTAGTTCACAGTGCATTAACTAATGTTAACAGACACAACTTTGTTTTTTGTAATGTGTTAGCAAATGTAGAAATTAACATTAACTAAAATTAATAAATGCTATAGAAAGAATGTTCATTGTTAGTTCATGCTAAGCTCATAAACCATTCCATTCTTTAAATAATCAAACTCATTATTCTACTAATCATATTGTTTATCATTGACTCTCTCTCTCTCTCTCTCTCTCTCTCGCTCTCTGAGGGTGTTTGTGATAAACAGTGTCATGGCGCTCTCTGGTGGCAAATAGGGAATAAAGCAATCTATGAAATGATCAAGGTGCACTTCATTGCTTTGAGATATGATTATCTGCATTATAACAGTATATATGGAGACATTTGTCTGTAGTAACAGAGAGAATTTGTGTAATGTAGGTTTTGAAGGTATTTAAGATGAACCTATACAGGCTGGTTCTGTACACAAATGTATTGTCAACGAAAAGTGATAAAACTGTCATGCAGAACATATATGTTAAATGTAATACATCAGAGAGCTGACGGTTTGATGTTTGTGTCTTGGCAGTGCCCCACAGAGAAACCTAAATAAAATATAAGAGACGTCTCACTCCATTTTCAGTGGCTCTTAACACAGACAGCTCACCCAGAACCTCTGCTTTTAAACATTGAAGAAGGTCATACACCCTGCAAATGGACGACTTCCAGGTTAATGTTTATTATGTGTCATAAAAGCTGAAAAAAATGTAAGAAATATATTTTAAAATACTTTTAGAGAACCTTTTATGTTCGTCCAGTTGAATTCTGCTATATTAGTCTTCTGAAGCCATTCTGTATGACAGCTTTATGTGAGGAACAGAACAAAATGTATGTTTTTATTTTCCATTCCACACATCATTTTTTATTTTGATGCATTCAGAAATGTGTCATGTAGTCTTTGTTGTGTAACAATTAAGTGTCTTGCATTTTGAGGTGCACTGTGGCATTGAAGATCAGAGTGGTCCAAAGGTCAAAGGAATAGTTTGTTTCTTAGTTCCTTGACATTTAGCAGAGGACTTTTACCTTAGATGAGCAATGTAACATTTCATTAAATGTGAAATTTTGAAGCAGAAAGACTGAAATAGTATTATCTTGTAAAACACTCAAAATAATCTTTGTTTTATTTACAAGTGCATTTATTATTGCATGTATTGTCATTTTATTTCATTAATATTATATTATCTTGAACTATAATTCAATACAATTAAGCACTTTTCACAAGGGAGTCCAGGCCATATTTCATGCTGGCTGTAAAATACAACTCATATTAATAGCAAAAGCAAAGGGTAATTATGACAGAACACTGATCTCTGTTGGAAGTCTCCAGAAACCTGTCAGTGAGGAGCAGTCATAGTAGATCTCAGTAGCTGAAGGCATGAGGCCAAATCCATACACAGACATGCAAGACTGGGTGTAGATCGCTAGATTGCTAAGAAACTAGCAATCTTCTGCCAGCTGTGCATGTGGACATGGCCTTTCATGTGACTGCTTTGAAATGCTGTTTATGGGCAGCAACTCACAATAGCATTAGCAAGCAAAAATCCCATTCATTTTCTCAATTGAGAAATGTATTTTTAATGACAACATATAAACTTTTAATGATAGACCTACCATGAGATCCAAAATGATTAGGTAATGATTTATACTTCGGTATAAGCCACAAGTGTGATTTCGTTTTCGAATTGTGTTCATTTGTTAAATTCCTAATGAAGAACTATATCCAACTATTGAACTGTAGTTTTTTTATTTACATAAACATGCAAATATATACTGTATGTGCAAAGAAATACAATTTCAGTCTTTCCACATAAAAATTTCACAGTTAATTCAATGTTACTTGCCGTTTCTTTGTAATTATTTGTGACATTTTTTTAAGTGTATAATAATGATTTAGTTTACAGCATTTAAGCTTTGTATTAATGGTATTGCAAGAACTACAGAATACAGTATAAGTGGTGTTAGAAAATAGTGGCCAATTCTTAAATAACAAACAATCAGTAATAAACTGAACCACCCTTGCCTCTTTGAACATTCACATGCTTTGCGCATCACAAAAACTTTTACATGCTGTATTTCTTTTCAGTTTTAGGGGAAATTTTAATGTCAAGCAGTGGCGGGAATTGCATCGTTTTGGACAGGATGAGTGAAGCAGAGATTGGGATACCACAACAGTCTTTTAATGAAGAAACAAAAACAAGATAAACATCCAAATGGATAATGAATACAAATGGGTAACAAAAACCAAGTAATCCACAAGAGTAGGGCATGCAACAGTAACTATAACGTTATGAGACTTCGCCCTCAGCCAAAACTATTTGCTCTGGAACAAATAATAGATTAATGAGACCAAAGACTGACAATTAGTTTTATCCAAAACAACTTATATTTCATGTTTAACCAATAACCACTATAAAGAATTAATTAATTAATTAATTAATTAATTAATTAATGCATGAATGCATGAATGAATGATGCACTTATATAGCGCTTTATTGTGTATTGCTGTACACAGCGCTTTACAATCATGTGGGGGGGGGGGTCTCTCCTAAACCACCACCAGTGTGCAGCATCCACCTGGATGATGCAACGGCAGCCACAGTATGGAGCCAGTGCGCTCACCGCACACACCAGCTACAGGTGGAGAGGAGAGAGAGTCATAGAGCCAATCAAGTGGATGGGGATTATTAGGAGGCCATGACTGACAAAGGCCAGTGGCAATTTGGTTACACCCCTACTCTTTACGAGAAGTGCCATGGGAATTTTAATGACCACAGAGAGTCAGGACCTCGGTTTAACGTCTCATCCGAAGAACGGTGCTTTTTGACAAGTGTCCCCGTCACTATACTGGGGCATTAGGACCCACACAGACCACAGGGTGAGCACCCCCTGCTGGCCTCACTAACACCTCTTCCAAAGACATCAGAGCCAACGGTAAATTCCAGAAGAACTGGCCCATGAAAAGCTGCTCTTGGGGGTTTCATGAGCGCTGAATGGCCGCTGACGGCCTGGAGCCTACATCTGCGAAAATATTGTAGTTGATTTTCAAATAAACGTTATCTTTATTAACAAACCACATATATGAAGTCTACACAACTATATTCTTGCCTAAAAAACTCTTAAAACTACATTCCGTGGAGCAGAGCAAAGTGATTCAAATGGTAAAATATTTGGAGTGCTGTTATCACCAGAATATCGCACTTCTGGAAAAGGCTCTCAGCCTATCAAATTCGTGGACCAGAAATAACTATTGTATAAATATTAGGGGTGTAATGGTACTAGGGGTGTCCCTGACTAAGGATTTACATAGTCAAAACAGAATTGTCGAATCTTGCCGATAGTCAAGTCAAGTCAAGTCAAGTCAAGTCTGCTTTATTGTCAATTCTTCCACATGTACAGCACATACATACAGAGAATTGAAATTGCGTTACTCTCAGACCCTTGGTGCATACAGATAACACTAACAGTAGAACATAAATACAGATAGATACAGATTAAATATAATATACAACTATACAAATATACAAATAAGGTCATGTAAAAATTTTTTAAATAAAGCAGCACAAGGCACATGGCAGATAGAGTGCAAACCTGTGTAGTGAACAAACAGTGCAGATATAATGATTGTAGTGCAAAAGAGCTTATTCAGACTGATTAAAGTGACAAAAAGCTCAGAGAGTTCTATTTAAACTGTCAGAAGAGGTAGTTGAAATGAGGTCAGTTCAATGCTGATTGACGTAGTGAGCAGACCAATGCTGCACAAAGTGACTGGTGCAGGTATTCTGACGTATGTTCCACTAATAGTCGAATCATATGTTTGGGGGCGGGGGCAAAATACATTACCAATAGTCAAGTAGTCAGACATTCGACAGTCATAAATACTGACGTTAACACAGAGAGAAAATGTGTAATGGATGCCTCGCAGATACAAACGGAGTAAATAATATTTTATGTTTTGATTAAAAGCCGGCCACATATCATGTTGTTTATTACTTATCAGAGCTGATGAAACTGGAGATTTGCACTAAATAAAACCAAATTATCCACATGAGATGAAATCAACAGATGCATGAAGTATTTGATGAAGCCCATGTGCATGTTTATTCTAACTGTATAGAGATTTTCACAGGAAATTAACAAATATCCTGCTAATTTTGCCGACTTTGAAGCATATCCTAATGCCACATAAAACTCCATGTGATCGCCTAAATATGAACTGCTCATAACTGCTCAAACACTAGTTTTATCCAGGCCCGGTTCCTGAGTGAAATACTGAGGGTGCTTCAGAAAGTGTGCTATAGCCTCAATTCACATACATTTTCACGTATATTTTTGTCTCGTGCATTGCTCTTTCGAGTGTGAATCCCACATAAATATGTGGATGTCATTCCTGAAACTTTGCAGCATGTATGTGGCCAAAAAATCAAAGTTTTATAAAAACTCTGAATGGATTATATATAGCCTAGAAAGCACACAAAAAGCACTGCCTTTATAATCACCAAAAAAAGTTGTCCCTCATCTTCATCGCGATCTCATTAAGTTTTGTTATTATGAGAGTATTTTCGAGTTTGCACTGGACTCAGCACTGGACAAAAATAAACCTTTTGTTTCTCTCCAAAGTGCAAACACAGGAATGCATTGGATAGTTTGCCAGAACAGTTTCGCCAATATGATAGTGAATAGATAATACTCAGCCATTCCCGAGCACCCATGACGTGCCTATGTTCACAGCATGCAAAAATCAAATTAGAACTGGCTGAAATGTTTTGAAATCACTTGTACCCT
>NW_015629512.1:206724-207420 GCF_001515625.1 Sinocyclocheilus rhinocerous
TTAAATCAACATATTTTATGTTCCGTCCATTGCCAATCACTGCTATTTCAAAAGTGTGAATCCCGCATAAATATGCGGATGTCATTCCCAAAACTTTGCAGTGTGTATGTGGCCAAAAAAAAAAAGTTTTAAACAAATTCTGAATGGATTATATATAGCCTAGAAAGCACACAAAAAGCACTGCCTTTATAATCACCAAAAAAAGTTGTCCCTCATCTTCATCGCGATCTGATTAAGTTTTGTTATTATGAGAGTATTTTCGAGTTTGCACTGGACAAAAATAAACCTTTTGTTTCTCTCCAAAGTGCAAACACAGGAATGCATTGGATAGTTTGCCAGAACAGTTTCGCCAATATGATAGTGAATAGATAATACTCAGCCATTCCCGAGCACCCATGACGTGCCTATGTTCACAGCATGCAAAAATCAAATTAGAACTGGCTGAAATGTTTTGAAATCACTTGTACCCTACCTGATTGGGGGGAAAAAACACTCTTTCACTCTGCCTGTGTCAATTTGAGTCTTGTTAAAGATTTAAAGGGGTCCTATTATGCTCTTTTACAAAGTCTTGATTTTGTTTTGGGAGTGTACTAGAACAGGCTCTCATACTAGGTTGTTTAAAAAAAAACATTATTTTTCACATATTTTACATTATTACAACACCTCTCTACCCAGTCTGGCATGAACGGCTCGAAT
>NW_015629512.1:207510-211991 GCF_001515625.1 Sinocyclocheilus rhinocerous
TTAGCTGGGCCAGTGTGTGTTGTGATTGGCACCACTCGGCGCCTGGTCGGGAAATCTCACGCCCCTTAACGTTGAACTTCGCAGATGTTTTTTATGCTCAAACAGCAACATTACTGTCATGATCTGACTCCTGTTCCCCTGTCTTGTGTTTGGACTTTTGTGTTACTTCCTGTCTAGAGTGCCCGCCGCCAAGATGGTCCTCTGTCAGTCATGGATTATGGAAAGTGTATCTTTAATCTGTCACAGGGATGGTTGGATTATTCACGTTATATATATATACACATTAAAATATTTATTAAAACTTCTTTATTTTCAGATTCTTATTTACAGCATTATCATAATAGGCTGTATATTAACTTATTGGGAGAAAAACGGTAGTTCTATGTGAAATCAAACATTGAGAACACCTGTATAGACAAAATGGCACGATCATAACACCTCTGCGAATATTAGACGGTGAAACTGCAGTCGAATCAGGCTCCTCCTATCGAAGCATCAAATCTTCGATTATTCGGGGTCATCCCTAAACGGTACAAGTATTTGTACCGAAAATTTTTGGTACAGATCTTTCAGTTTGGTACGCATGTGTACCATTGGTTTAACCATTTGGAAACTTCCAGTTTTATATATAGTTACTTTTGACAAGAAAATGTATAATCTTTCAAAATTATGCCCATTTCTTTGTGGAAATTCAAACAATCATCGTTGGATGATTAGTATGGAATGAGAGGTATAGTTAAGTGTCATCAGTATAGCAGTGATATGAAAAGCCAAGTTTCTAAATGACAGAACCTAGTGATGCCATGTCAACAGAGAAGAGAAGTGGTCCAAAAACTGAGCCCTGAGGCACACCAGTAGATAGATGTTGTGACTTGGACACCTCACCCCTCCAAGATACCTTGAAGGACCTATCTGAGAGGTAAGACTCAAACCACTGGAGTGTGGTTCCTAAGACGCCCTTTGCCAATAGGGTTGACAGGAGGATCTGGTGCTAACCATGTCAAAAGCAGCAGACAGATCCAGCAAGATAAGTATTGAAGATTAGGAAGCCACTCTTGCCAGTCTTAGGGCTTCAACAAGTCTAGCCTATTTATAATCATCATTTTTCTTGACTCTATCCACCATATTGAATTAATTTGTGTAATGCATTCTTATTCATGTAATTAATGTCTTATTCGAGAATTACACATGCAACATTGCCTTTCTTTAGAATTTGGTCAAAATTAGGTACAAGGCAGCTGTCTGTTTGCAGCAGTTTTCACATTGGGAGCACATCTATGATGCCTGGAGCAAGGCTAATGAATTGTTTTATTTGATTGCATTTCTGTGTAGAGACATATGGTTCTAATCCAGTGGCACAAGCAGGTTTGATTATAACCTGTGAATAATTCAGAGTGTGTGATGGGAAACAACAGCTACAAAACCTGAAGCAGTTAGTGTTATATCTGGTTTAATGTGTACTGCGTTTATCACTCTTGTGTGGTGTGCACTGAGGGGTAAGAATTAGCCCTTCTTTGAGTATGTATTAAATCATGAAAGTATTTATTGGGCATACGAGTTCAGACTTCTCTGGCAGCCCATCTGTTTCCCCCCAAGCACTTCTAAAATGAGAAAGAGAGAGAGAGTACGCTCATATTATTGCTCTTCTTTATCAGGCTGATGTGACCTGTGATTTGATGAGAGTTATGAGAGCAGGGTGATCCTCGTTTATGTCCCTGGGTAACGGTGCTGATCTAATTTCACCACTGGAAGGAGGGATGATTCTGTTTTGTTCTGTTTATGACAGATGAGCAGGTGAGAGTGCAGGAAATAAATCGTCTAAATTAGAAAACAGCTCAATAGGCAAAGCAAACACACAGAGGGATGCGATACAGAACATGTCTGGAATACGAAAGGCGAATCAGGGCTCTGTGGTAAGATCAGGATGAGAGATCTGAGGAAAGAAGAGAGGAAGACACATAATAAAAGAAAACCATAAACACATCCAAACAAAAGCATCCCAGAGGAAATATTTATTGCTCAGAGGTTTATTGCTCTTTTGTAACTCAGGAGAATCAGTTCTCAGTTGTGTTTTAATTTAAGTATCAGGATGCTCTCAGATGTTTCTGCTAAAATTCATCTTTTTTGACCAGGAATAAGATTAAATGAATAGATAGCATAACTCAGTCCATTTGGCCTGAGAATTTAATGAGAAACATTTAAGTTTTTATTAGGACTTGGACTCATGTCTTCTGCACACTTTGATATTGCCAATTTTTTTGAAAGATTGTTGAGATAACTTGGGTCTTTTTTTCTTACCAGATATTTAAGAAACATGATAGTTCAACCAATAGTTAATGAAAATGCTGCCTTTGAATACACACCCTCCTGTCATTTCATAACCTTATGATTTTTGCCCTTTGTTCCAAAACCATATAATTGATGCTCTTCTTAAATAACAATAATAATAATAATAATAGTAATAATAATAATAATAATAATGAAACCTGAGAGATTTCTGTCCGTGAAAAGAAGTTTATTCAAGTGTGCTAGTATATTTATTTTAAACTACAAAGGAGAGAGTATACATTCAGTCTACTACTAAAAATGTATACTTAATATTACAAATTAAGAATACTTGGCTTTACTGACAAATATAGGGTATTTTTGGCCCACTTAATATTTTGTACAAGTATTCTAAGTAATTGGTTTGTATTTTACTGTTTGTTTGTGTTTTTGTTTTGTTTTACAGTAGCCACTTAACTTTTAAGAGTTGCATTCTTTAGTACTGAAACTATATTACAAGTGAACCCATTTTCTAACCCTTCTTTTTTAGTTTACAAAAGGACATTTTGAAGAATTATCAGTAAACTACGAATGCACTTGCAGTAAACTACAAATAGTTTTTATACTGCAAGTATACGTACACATTTTCTTTAAATAAACTTATCATACGTATAGTATATTGTTTATGCATTCATTTTTGCATTTTAAGTATGCACTAGGAAAAAAAGTGGAATATGTGTTCAATAAAAATATCCATAAGCTAATATGGCTGCAGGAAACCATGGATGGACATACTACAATATTTTTTTCAGTAGAATGGGGTGTCAACAGAGAGACCAAAATCGCTCAGGTTTTAATAAAATGTTGTAATGTGTGTTTCAAAGACCCTTAAGTCTTACTGGTTTAAAATGATTCACAGCAACCAGACCTCTTTCAAACATTGAAACAAATAAACAGAAACAGCAATATTGAAATTAAAGAGCCAATGATTGAGTTCTGTATCAGGAAGTTTTCAACCGTTCAGCATTAAACATTTTATCAGCGTTGTTTCAACGTTGAAACGAGAACTGACCTAATTTTAAAGGGGTCATATGATGCGATTAAAATTTTTCCTTTCTCTTTGGAGTGTTACAAACTCTTGGTGCATAAAGAAGATCTGTAAAGTTGCAAAGACTAAAGTCTCAAATCCAAAGAGATATTCTTTACCTTTCTAAAAGTCTTAACTTTTATTCTCGCTGTAGTATTGTTGTTGCCGCCGCCGCCATGTCGTGAAGGCGCTGTGTGTTTCGTTGTCATATTTAAACGTTGAAGGTCGGTCTTATTCCGGCTGGGGATAATCAATTGGCTCTGACATGACTATTATTAAATAACTGAACTCTGCATGCTTCGTTTCCTCATACACAATACTTAAACCTGCTTAGTCTGAAATAAACATGAAATAACAATTCATCCTATAAATAAATGTTATTGGTCTTACTGTGTGCATCGTCTAAATGCATCATATTCTAAAGAGAAAATAAAAATGTTTGTATTTATAATCTGTCATTGAAATATAATAACTCTCTCCTCTGAAATTACTTTTCTGTTAGATGCCACACAGGCATAGAAAAATAATAATGACCAACAATAAAGGGTTTGGTTCATTTGGTTGGTTTTGAAAGCTGTCTGAAATTAGAGTTAGAGTCAAATTACAATAGGCTTTTCATCAACCCAACAACTAATCCACTATCTCAGAGGAACAGAGAAACCACACCAAACCTCCACAGTCGCTCTGATCTCTGTGGCTGTGTGTGCAGTAGGTCAGTAGATCACATGAGTTTAGTGTAAATAGGCTTCTCTACACCAACTGTGAGAGATTAAATCAGACTGGAGTTAATCACAGTTACTCTCAATCATAGAGTTCATTCACTAATGTCTTCAAAACAAGGAGTTCATCTCATGAGAGTTCAAAAAGGGAATGATGACATCACTGAGTATAAATTATTATTTGCAAACTTATTTCAGACGAGGGTCAGTAACAAATATGTTTGCACTGATCTTAAAATGTTAAGATGTAGTTTAAAATGAATTAGGCAAAATATTAGAAATCTAATGTTTGTGTTCATACTTGTGTCATTATGTCCCAATAAATAAACAAACAAATGGTGCAACCATCACATAGTAAATAAATAAATATTTTCCTAGGTGTTCATGTTATTGAACCAATCATGTTTTTT
>NW_015629512.1:212230-240586 GCF_001515625.1 Sinocyclocheilus rhinocerous
AATATAGTTTTCTGGGGTTATATAATTTTACATGCAGCTATGCAATGTCCTACAAAGGTAAAATTATCGACTTATATCAGGATCTGCAGGGATCCTCTTGTGATATAATTTCCTGTGAAATGACAATATTATTTCCTGCATTTTACAGTAAACATACCCAATAAGATTTATAATATATGGAGAAAGCCTCCCGGCCTCTTGTCTGAGCTTTAGCTATAGCAATATACTATAATCTATATTACTAGTATTATTGATCTTATTGTTAAGAAATAATAATTAGAGATTATGCAAAACTTTGGTTTGTTTGTGTGTTTGTTTATTATTATTATTATTACTATTATTGTTGTTGTTGTTATATTTTTCAGAATTTCAGACTTTTATTATATATAATAACAGGATGGTTACACCACCTTGACACCTTTAAAACTCCTAAAAGTCCGGCATAAAGTAAACATATAATTTGTTTTGTTTAAATAGGAAGGTCTACTCTGCATCTACCAGCAAACACTGTTTTCAAACATAACTCATTTCCCTCATGCGCAGACCTTAAACAACAAAAAAAAGGTCAATATAAAGTAATCTTGGGCCAGTGTCACCACACAGATATCAGCAATTTACACATACCTGTGAAAGTTCCATAGTAAACTGATTTTCTGCATCTCAGCAGTTCTCTGAAGACTCTTCAAAAGAAGAAAACTGTGCTTTTCACACAAACACAGCCTGGAATGCAACATAGCATTTACCAGCAATGGATATCGGATAAAGAATATGATTCAAAATGAGAGGAGAGCGTGAGAGGCTACTGAAATACTGATGTACCAGAGGCCTAGTGTGTATGTTTGTGAGTGTGTGTAGAGGAATCCCCTGTGTCAAAAGACCAAGGGCGATCTGCGCTGTAGGCTGTAGCACATGACTGTCATTTCCTCTCAGTGTCATTCTGGGGATCATATACTGTATAACATGCATGCGCTTGAGCTCTCTCGCAAACATACAGTGCAGCAAGACGGCAGCAGAGCCATTTTCACACATTTATAAATACTCTGCGGTGGTGTTTATGATTATGCCCGTGTGATGCACAAGTCAGAAAACATAGCTGCATGCTGTATATCTTTCATCACACAAGCTAACTAAGTCACATTCTTGAAATGACAAAGATCCATTCAAAACTTCCACATCCCACAAGTCAATGTTCAACCCAGATAAAGGTTTAGTAGCTGTTTTGTAAAGTGGAATTCACGAGAGAGGATGTTTTGTTGTGTGTGTGTGCGTGTGTGTGTGTGTGTGTGTGTGTGTGACACGCTGGACCCTTTGCTGTCGGTGCATATGGACATTTATGCAAGGCCCAGATCACAGAGGGTTGCTGTTAAAACTAAAACTTGCTTAGTCATTGTGTTGGATTGTACAGTGTAACAATAACATTTTTACTTCTTTAACATTAAACCTGACACACGAATTGTTATAGTTCTCAAGCATGTATCCTAAAATCTAAAAAGATAAATTATTCTGACTTTATTTCATAAATTATTAGGATAAATGATGCAGTATTATGCAGAGTATTATTTTGAATGCCATGTGAATATTATGTGTCATAAAATGAATGTTGTGTACTGTAATGGTTTATGTATCATATGTTATAAATATAATGTATTATTGTGAATGGCATGTAAATATTGTCATTAATTATTGAAAATGTAATGTAATGTTATAAATGTCATGTGATGTTATGTTTGATACATGATGATTTGAGTCAAGTGGTGTTTTGAGTGTTATGATGTAACATATTATGATGAATGTCATATCATATTACAAACGTTATGTTGTGAAAGGCATGTATTATTATGAATGTAATTTAATGTTAAATATCATGCCATGAATGTCAATGTGATGAATGTAATATACTGTCTAAATGCCATGTACGTAATGTTATTTTTTGCTACATGATAATTTCAGCTAAGTGGCATTATGACTGGTATGCAGTGTTATAAATCTTACCTATTATTATGGGAATGTCATTTAATATGATTGTTTTATCATGTTTTGTATTGTTTTATCATGTCATGTAATATCACAAATGTCATGTAATGTTGTAAAAGTCATGTATTATGAATGTCATTTAATATTATGAATATTATATTATTTAATAGACTATTATGAACATTATAACTGTTAATGTTATAAATTGGATATGAATGTCATGCACTTATAATGTAATGTTATGCTTGCTATAATTTGAGTCAATGGATGTTATGAGTGTTATGCAGTATTATAAATGTCATACTTTATCATGTTTTGAATGTTATGCAATATTACAAATAGTAGGCTATGCAATGTTTTGAATGGCACGTATTATGTAATTTAATGTTAAGAATGTCATGTCATCACTGTCAGTGTTAAGCTGTACATTTCATGTTATGTTATAAATGCCAAACACTGTTATGAGTATTATGAATGTAATGGAACTCAATGTTATGTAATATTATATTCGCCATTTAATAATTTGTGAATGCCATTTATCACATTGTTTTATCATGTTATGAACGTCGTGCCATGACTGTCAATGATGTAAATGTCATATAACATTATGAATTTCATGTAATGTTATTAATGTCATGAAATGTGTTTCCAGAACACACCAAACTGACGCGTGCAGGGGTGTTGGGATTCCCTGATCGGGATCAGTTGTAGCGCTGAGTGTGAATATAGCGTTTATTCCTTCAGGGCAGTGTGAAATCACACCCAAATAACTCAATGTCTTTATTATTCACCTGAGCTCTGTGTGATCTACATTGAACGGGACACACCGAACACCCCCGCATTTCTCTTCCCTCACCCTCGCTCACCGATCAATGACCGCGTGCAGCAGACACGTCACGCTCGTGCGCGCGCTACGGAAACATGGAAGAGCTTTAAAGGCCCTAGATGTAGACGCACTAGAAAGAGCTAACACACCCAAACTTTCAAAAATGAGAATGTCATACAAGCAAAGCGTTTATGTTTCGCCCGCAGTTGTATCAATATAATGGGTTTAAACATAAACGTTTATGTGTAAATGATTTATAGACGCTAAAAAGAAAGCGTCATCAGAGCTGATTTGGTCTGTCTTCCTCAACGGGATCACGTGACGTTTATAAAATAATAAACGCCCATAAACACAACGTGCGTTTTCTCCAGTGTTGTGTACCTCTTTTCCTATGGAGGGCCAAATTACTCAAAATTAAATCATTAAATTAATTTTGAAATATATAAATAAATAGTTAAATACATAATTGAATAATTAAATACATAAATAAATGCGTATTTATTTATTTATGCATCCATTCATTCATTCATTCATTCATTCATTCATTCATTCATTCATTCATTCATTCATTCATTCATTCATTCATTCATTCATTCATTCATTCATTCATTCATTCATTCATTCATTCATTCATTCATTCATTCATTCATTCATTCATTCATTCATTCATTCATTCATTCATTCATTCATTCGTTTGTTTGTTTGTTTATTTCCTCCACATTTCATTTTCAGGGTTACGGTTGTCGGGATGTGCATTAAATAAATAAATAAATAAATAAATAAATATTTATGCATTTATTTATGCATTTAATTATGTATTTAACAATTCATTTATATATTTTAACCCTTTTTAATGATTTAATTTTGAGTAATTTAGCCCTCTATATTTTCCTGCCACTACGCTGCAAAAATAAAATGTATAATAATAATAATAATAAATAAATAAATAATGCACAGTTGGGCTTACTACTTTCATGTATGTATATAATTTAGAAAAGATTAAATAAATACAATTCTATTATCATCTAAATACTCTTTAATAAGAAACACGTCTTATTTATTTATTTATTTATTAACTTTGTCAAAAATATTTATATTGGGGGTCTTTGGCTCAGTTAAGAAAGTGAATCTAGTTGCTGTACATCTACACAGTCGCTGTCATTTGGTCGCGCGCACTGAGCGCACGAGCGCCGCTGCGGTGATCGTGCCGCGCGCTCCAGTCTCAGCAGCAGCAGCGGAGGAGAAACGTATAATCCGCTCGTTAGTGCTGGACAGCGACGCGACACGAGCGATTTTAACCATTCTATGCAGGAAATCGGACACCAGGACACATATTTCAGCAGAGCCCGTGTGTGTTTAAGCGCACCGGTGTTTAGAGACGGATGTGCGGCTGCCAGGCCGGACGCTGTCGGATGGGATTCCCGGAGAGAAACCGAGCGTCGCTGTTGTAAATAATTAAACATCGGCGTGATCAACAAAAAATGCATCTGCACCAGGTGCTGACGGGGGCCGTTAACCCGGGGGACTGCTGCTATTCCGTGGGAAGCGTCCACGACGTCCCGTTCACGGTGAGTAAGAAATAAACCTGCGCGGCGGCGCGTTATTTTACGCCTGTGCGTGATCGATGATCAAGCGTGACGCGTGTGCATGCAACCTGTGGGCATCATCATCACCACCATCATCATCCTCATGATGCGTGTATGGGTTCAGTGTGCCATCTGTCATCCTCAAGGTTATCTGCGGTGTGTGTGTGTGTCCCTGCAGATCAGTAGCACGCGCGCGCACACATACACACCCCTCTAACATGCACGATTGTATGACATGCTATGCATGTTTATAGCCGGTTGCAACGCTCACTCACAATCATAATGATGAGCATGGAGCTCGAAGGTTGATATTGGTTGTAACTAGTACCTAGACAGCAGATGACTTGCATTGTGATGCCCAAAATGCATCATCTTACGGTGGTTGTCTTAGTAGGTTATTATGAGACCCGATATTCAATGTTTTTGGATGTTGAGCCCTTCAGCTGCGCACACAGTGACGTCACAGAGTACAGTTGACAGGCCAGAGTCTCTAATGTAAAGATCTAATCACTGCATGTTGTGCATAGTGCACTGTGAGTTAGGCCTGCATTGAGAATGTTTAATTCAGAGCCTCTGTTTGCACAAGTAGGCCTACATCAAAAAGTGTTGCTTAAAGGTATAGTGAACTCAAAATAACAAATATGTAACTAATATGTGTGCACAAGGGAGTGGTTGCATTAGGTGCATTGCATGTTTATATCTACAGTATGATGCTAAAAAACCAATAAGGCAATCAGTACCAAATGCATTACAGTTGTTTGGTTTTTTGGCATTTATATAACTATAAAACATGCAGAATGTCTAGCAGGAATGTGATTCAGCAAGCTGTTTGGCAGCATACTCCCTCGCCATTTCAATCTGATTGAGCCCGTCTTGAAGACTGCGGTGATCAGTGCTGGAATATTACTGGCTGCTCATAAATATCTGCTGTCAAATAATGTTGGGTAGTCAATCGTGTTTTTGAAAAAATCAAGCTGTGCCTTTTTAAGGGAAGGTGCTCTGTTGTGTGCTTTGATTTGTCTGACAGTCATAGCAGCGGCTTCCACAGAGCAGAAACAAGAACTGAAACCTGTGATGCAGTCTGTATATTTCTCTGGTTTATCGCAGGTTCTCTATCAGAAAGTCCAGACACGTGTGTTCACATGATTAGGTCAGCGCTGACAGTATCAGTTACTCTTTGGAAATGATTGTTGTTGGCTTGCGCAAGAGCTGTGTTTGGGCATGTGTGAGCAGGTGCTGGTGAATTCTTGTTGTCGGTATCGGTGCATCCCTAATTATTATGTATAAGATATTTGGTCCCACTTTATATTAGGTGTCTTTAAATTCAATGTACTTAATAATAACATAATGAACTGTTATTTACAATGTAGCTGTTGTGTTCATATTGTATTGCAAAACACATCTGCTGATCTTGATGTAGGGCTGGGCGATATATAAAAAAAAATTAGATATTGTCAAAATCTCGATATTGTCAAAATTTTTACGATATTCGATATATATCTCGATATGTTTGCATTTGCTTTTAAATAATAAAAAAAACATGAATTTCTTTTGCCCCCATTAAAAAAAACAACAAAAACAATTGAGATAGAAGTTATTGTTACAAAGCAAATACAAAATGTTTAGTGCAAATTTAAGCAGTTAAAAAAATCTAGACCAAGTGATCACTTACTGCTTTTTATTAAATGAACACATGTATATGTAACTGAAGTAGCGCAAAACAAGTACACAAAGTGCATTCTGTCAACTTGTTTGGTGCATGCAATTCACAATTTACACTGTGCAACTGGGGGAAATAATTAAACTGGGATAAGTATTTTTTACAAGTTTTTAGCTAAGAACACAAGTCTGTCAACTGTCTCTGGTTTAAGAGAAGCTCTGTGGCATGAAACTATGTTCCCTCTGGCACTAAAAACCCTCTCAGATGGAAAGCTAGTTGCTGGAACGTATTTCACATAGGCACATAGGTAATATATAAATTAATACCAAAGACTTATGCACTCTCTCTGTCTATATTATGAAACCGGGTAAAACAAATGAAAAATATTATAACAGTGAAATTCCTAATTGTAATTCCAAATTGCCATAGCCTATGTTTCTCTATTCAAACAACCGCGGTTGAGTAAGTGCATTTATTCAGCGATCACAATAGCAAACAATGCAGTCAAGATCTCATGACAGAAAACAGACTGGTTGAGTGACGCTTTCATTTAGATAGCTAAACTCCAGCTTTTTTGTTAGTGTTTTCAGATCATCGGCAGCGGCGCTTCCGCAATGAGGAGCGAGCGCGTGCGCATGGTTGCCAGATTGCTGAGATGGTCCTGAATACAAAATCCAGGGGGCGAGGTTGGATCCAGATCCAACTCCTCCCACCTTACATATACCTAAACCTACCCGTCTCCACCCCCTGATCCCTAAACCCACCCATCTCCACCCCTAAACCTACCATCTCCACCCCTTAGATGTGGATCCAACCCTGCCCCCTGGATCTTTGTTCTGCAGTGAGGGGCTACTGAGATTGCTTAAAATAAGCAAAACACTGGGCAGAAAATGTATGCTTGTAACGGCGAAGCTCTGATTCGGGGATTAGAACTATTGATATCTGGCAACCGCACTCATGAAAGCTCGCGTAGTAGAGGCGTGTAGAGCAGTCCGCAATAACATATTGTCTCCTTTTTTGGACGTTCGGCACGTTCTTTTGGGAAAGTATGCTACAAAATATTTTCAAATTTTACATCGTCGTCAAAATTATTGCGATGTTATTGCTAATATTCGATATATCGCCCAGCCCTATCTTGAGGTGGGATATGGGTAAGATTAGGGATGGTTTGGTGGTCAGGTTACGTTTAAGGGGTAGAGGTAGGGTCAACAGTGTAATTAGAGATGTAATTACATAAATTAATACAGATGTAAATACAGGTATAAAAATATAAATACAATATAAAAACATGTACCCAATAAGTGCATTATATCAAATTATTAATTTAAAACTAAGTACATAGTAGTTAAAGACACTTAGTATAAAGTGGGTCTAGATATTTTCAGTATTTCTGCTGTAGTGTTAACATAGCCTAGCTAGTTTATTTTTTTTTAAAATTTCTGAATAGAAAATTTAATTATTACATATTATGAATTTTGTACTTTGGAAAATTTCTTACACCGTCTCACCAAAAATTATTTTTGTATTCACCAAGATTGCATTTTTTTGAACAAAAAATAAAATAAAAAATTTAAAATAGCCTACAATTAAAATTAAAACTACAATTTCATTTTTTCTGTTTTCTATTTTAGCATATTTTAACATAATTTATTTATGTGATGGAAAAGCTGTAATTCAGCATTATTCCAGTGTCACATGATCGTTCAGAAATCATTCTGATATGCTGATTTGGCACTCAGGTATAATCAGTTGTTATTGGTGCTCAATTGTTACTAATGGTTCTTATTATTATCCATGTTGAAAACAGCTTTTGCTGCTTTTTGTGGAAATTGTGATGTTGTTTTAGGATTCTTTCATGAATATAAAGTGTAAAAACAGCATTTATATAAAATATAAATATTTTCTAATATGAAATGTTTTTAATGTCACTTAATTTAATGCGTCCTTGTTGAAGAAACTTACCTCAAATTTTTGAATGGTAGTCTGGCACAATTTCCATAAAAATATTAAGCAGTTGTTTTTGAGCAAAAACTGTTTTCAACAATATATATATATATATATATATTAGGGGTGTAACGGTACACAAATATGACAGTTCGGTACGTACCTCGGTTTTAACGTCACGGTTCGGTATGATTTCGGTACAGCAGGGGGAAAAACGAAACTTTTTTTTATTTTATTTTTTTTTATGCTTAAAAAAAAAAACCTTGGTCAGAATTAATTTAACCATATAAAACTGAGGTTGCTACAATTTTTACAGATGTTACTGATTTTGATAATAAACAAAAATTTACCTCTGCATCCTAACTCAAGCTACTATCAAATGTGCATTTCTAAGAGACAAAAAAATGATAGCTAACTCAAGCTACTATCAAATGTGCATTTCTAAGAGACAAAAAAATGATATTATTATTATTATTAATATCATGAGGCAACCCAAACCTGTTTCTTGATTTGAAACAATATCACTCATTCGAACATGCAGAAATTAAGAAATACATTTTTCTATTTAGATATTTATTTTGTTAAGGAAAATTAATGGTCTGGTTTCTACAACTTTCACTGTGGAGCAAAAATCTGTCTTTAAACTTGAAAGAAATAAAGATTTGAAATTTTTTGTGATAATTATCGTTATCGACTGATATGAAAAAAATTATCGTGATACTTTTTTTGGCCATATCGCCCAGCCCTATATATATATATATGTATGTGTGTGTGTGTGTGTGTATATATATATACTGTATATGTGTATATAAGAATAACTTCTTTTTAATTGTAATAATACTTCAAAATATTACTGTTTTACTGTTGTTTATCAAATAAATGCAATCATAGTGAGCATAAGAGACCTCTTTCAAAAACATTAAATAATCTGAATTATTCCAAACATTTGATCCGTGATGTATATGCAATTAATTGTGATTAATTCATCATCATGCCAGTTTTTGCTAAGAACATTTCCCAAACTAAAAAAATGTAAAGACATGTTTATCATTTATTATTACATATTATTATTTCAGCTTAGTAAAGCATTCAACAGCTAAATAGCTTCAGAAGACTCAGCATTGGATTTATGAGAGCTGCAAGTCTCACTTTCTGGGTGTCAAGCCTTATACTTTTTTGCTTCCTGCTTACCACATCAACGTGACAGTTGCACACAATACAGCAAACCCACAGACTGCCAAAGAAGGAACATATTTAGTTTATCGTTTCATTCATCTCTTGCTGTCGTGCAGGAAGGAATGGTGTTTTTGGGCTCGTGTAGTGGTGGGTTGTAGTGTGTGTTTGTGAAGGAATGCTTGCTGTCATTGGACATGGCATAAAAATACACCCCAGCACAGCGTGTCTGAATATGTTACGGTCACGCCATACTCAAGGCTGACACACACTTTCACTCCTGCAAACGCCTCATCCTGGGCCTGCTGGGATTATTAGCCAGCGGGAGTGGAGGGTGGATCATAGCACCAGAGGATTTCAACGCCTTTGGGTTTTATTTGGGTGCTGTAACCTCACCGGAATATGATTTCATCAATAGCTGCAACGTTCAGAGATGCTTGGAATATGTTATATGCAAAAATATGGCTCATGCCTGCTAGTAAACATGAGCTGATGTTTATCACTGAACTTATGATGTGGCACATAACAAGCAGCCATGCTTCCGGGTTCTTTAGATAAACAGCTTAGTGATGGATATGAGCAGCGTTACAGTTGTCAGTGGTCTGTTCAAGCAATGGTTTCCCAAAATGAAAATTCTCAGCCTCCAAAAACACCTCAGTTTTATTCAATTCGGTGTGCAATTTGGTGCAGTTGCTGATATTTATATGACCAAAAAGTAAGATTCTTATAAATTGTAAATCAATGACATCTTTGTAACAGTAATGCAGACTATATAAAATGCATATAAATGTCAAGTTATCAATGTCACTCATATCCCAATAATATGTCTTCGTAAGATGATCTTTAAATACTTAGTTTTATGATCAAAGCTCTGTAGTTTTTATTGTGGGGGCTGTGTGGGGCAAAACATAATGCAATGAGGAATGTTTACAAAATAACCCTGGTTTATCATATTTAATATTAATATTTTAACATGATTTTTCTAAATATGCCTTATGGATAATCATTTAAGTTGCTTCAGTGCAGCAAGTGTTTATCTTGAAATATTTCTAACAATTTAAAATATATTATGTTTACTAAATGAAAAATTTATGATTTTAGAGAAAAAAGACATGGTTGCCATAACCTGAAGGTGGACATTTTACAATTATACTAAAAGGCCTAAAAGTTATATTATATTACTAAACATTTTGATCATGTTGATAATTTAGAGGCCTTAGAAATTTGTTTTTCAAATATGATACATTAGGCTTTATGGGGTTAATTTAGACTTTTATGCACACATTGATCATCGCACATCAAATATGCTAAAAGTAAACTCAAATGTGCTTGTTTGACATCCGAGAATCAGAAATAATGGTAGAAATCTGTTTTACACAACTATTGGTTAAAGGAACATTCCATATTATTTTCAGTGTAATGTTAATGTAAGGCATCTGTGGGCTAATTTCGATTTACTTCAGATAAAGTTGCAAATAATTTAGATTTGTGTCTCAGTTATATATAATATAATGGGAAGTGATTTTACACTAATACACATGCAATGGAAGGCATGTACTGTATATCAAATAAAAGTTTCAGCTGTCACACTGTACTGAAAGTATAGTAGTGCTTAAGCATTACACATTAGCATGTAGGGTTGGGTATTGAAAACCGGTTCCATTTTAGAACCGGTTCCAAATTTCCAAGAACCGGGTATTCGATAAGACGCGTGCATTTCGATTCTGCTTAACGATTCCTGCGTTCGCATTTTAATGTGATTTAAAAACGATTTAAGTGCAGGAACTGAAAGAACTTGCGCCCCTGCTTGCGTGCAGCACACACAAAGCGCAACAGTGAGCAGTGTGTCGGTCAAAACAGAGAACAGAGGTCGCGGTACGGGTTCCCGGTTTGTGTCCGTTCTCGAACCGTTCTGTGTATTTCTACTGTAGAAAAGGTTGTTCCGGGCCGAAACTGACTTCTTTCATATTTGTCGACCAATATGCAGAAAACTCCGTCAGTATATCATCATAAACACAGCCATTTTTGTAAGACAGAATAAATGTTTGACATCTAAATGTTTGACTTATTTTTTTTTTTATACTGGATTTTTTATCTTATTGGAATCGAAACTAGGAATCGATAAGAATCGGAATCGATAAGCAGAATCGGAATCGATAAAATTCAAACGATACTCAACCCTATTAGCATGAGACTAAAAAAAAAACAATAAAAAAACCACTAACAAAACCTGTCTGTATAAAATTATATCTTTCAGTTTTACTTGTGGTAAAGCAAAAAAGTAAGCCGGTTTAGTTTGGCTTGTTGATACCAAGAAGACACATGAAGTTGTAGGTACCACCACAAAGCACCTCCTAGAACAAATTGTACCAACATGAATTTTGTTTGTAGTGCATAACCAGAAAAAAGCAGTCCCATCAGTGTTAGTTTATTTGCGCTTGTTTGGAGACAGACGAGCTATCTGAGCTCAGTATAGGGTGTACTAAAGCTGTTACTTTACTTTTAGTATTTAAACAGTGCAGGTAATGATTGTCAGTAGCTGCTTAACGTACTGTGGAATAGCCCTTTATGAGCTTAAACCGTTCGGTGGGACTAGTCTTGATCTCTGAAGGCTATTACAATCACTGCACACATGTCGGCTCACGAATGCTGACAGGCACGTAGAGCCGAATCGGGCAGGATGATTTGAGTTGTCTTCTCCCAGAGGATCATGTTCTCTGAGATTGATGAATGATGTCTTGCTCTAGTCGTGTTCAGTCTCACAGTGCAGAGGGACATGAATTGATAGTCTACTGCACTGAACACACACACATTGTCTGAAATGATACAGGTAAACATATTTGTTATAAGTGTTTTCTCGAGTTTGATTCAGTTTAGTTTAGCCTAATGGAGTTCATGCAGGTTATTTGGGTTCAACCTAACTGATTCAAATTTAGCTGAGTTTGATAGAATAGAGTTGTATTTAAGTAAAATTAATGGTTGCGCTGAGCTGAATGTTAATTGAGTTGAGTTTGAATTGAGTTTAGTGGGTTGAATTTTTTTAAATTTTTTTTTTATTCCAGTTGAATTAAGTTTAATTGATTTTAGGTGAGCCCAGTTAAGTTGGTTTTGGTTAAGTTTGAGTTATTTTAATTTTGTTTTTCCAGTTTCATTGTTCAGTTAGTGCTGGGCAATAAATAGATATTGATATTTATAAAATAAAATAAAATAAATAAATATTAACAAAAGTTAATATTGTATTTATGTCCTAAAGTACATCTAGATGATCGGGTACTTGCCACTAAAAATGAAAGTTTGTGTTGTATGTGAAGTTTGGTGACACATTTTATGTGATATATGTGATGACTCACAATAAAAGTGAGCAATTAGTTCTCAAGACTGCTTCGCCTGTGTCACTCACATGGTGTCTGCTGACAAAGAGAGAGAAGTGGAAAACACAGACGGAATTGCATGCTTTCAGTCATATAAACAGAATTTACTGTATAATGTGGAATATCATTGACATTTAAAAGTTTTTGAAGTCAGAAATTTAAATCTCTGAAAACTGTCCAGTGAACCAAATTCAAATTGCAATATGGAATGTCTGTGACCGCTACTAATATGTGAAGTCTGCATATTTTGTCTCAGAGTGAATGATCTGCACAGTTACGTCTACTAGCTAAACATACTCAAGCATGCATGGAACATTTGACTAAACCGCCAGAATTTCTGTTTAACTTAAATAAATTGAACAAATTATGACAGACAAACAATATAGTTGTCTAGAAAAATGAATGTTTCAAACCGATACTACTACTATTTATACAATATATTAAAACTAGTGCTGGGTAACGATTAATCATGATTAATCGCGTCCAAAATAAAAGTGTGTATGTAATATATGTGTTAGTGCTGTGTTCAATACATCGATACGACGATGTATCGTCACAGAGATTTGACGATACAAGTATCAATACAGCTGGCCCTGTGTCGATATTGTGGCACGTGTGCAGCAGTGGACCGCGCTTAATTTGAATACAAGAACAACGTTTAAAATTGAGCAGAAAAGTGCGAGGTTTCTACAAAAAAATTATGAATGGAGCATAATATATAGGCTATAACAAGGTTTAATCTGGCCGCAGAGGAACACAACTGGGTTGCCTGATATAAAGAGACGTAATCACCGAAACAGAGCTTCCCACTTGCGCAATACGGAGATATCTGCTAAGTGTGTTACTTATCTTTGTCAACCTGGCAACCATGTGCACGCGCTCTCTCTCCACTGTGGATAAACCCGCTTGCTTTCTGAAAACACTGGTTAGCTTGCAGTTTAGCGATCTCCACTTCAATAAGCAAAAAATCAGAATATTGTACCTAATATTGCCCAATGTAAACATGAAACATATGCCATTACCTATATTGTACTGTGGTACAGTTATGGAGGCCCTTCATAATGCAGAGGTCAGCTGCCTGCTCTGCCTATAGTTAGCAATGGCCCTATAGTATGCAGTGTTTAATAAACTTAAATATATTTATATATAATATAATTTATATGAATATAAATATATACATGTAAATACATCTAAATATTTTCAAAATATATGCTGTATGTGTGTGTCTTTATATATACATAATAAATATACACAGTACACACACACACATATATTATATAAACAAAAACATTTTTTTTGGATGATATTAATCCAATTAATTGTTGCCCAGCACTAATTAAAACATTAGGCCTACATTGACTTATTATTATTAATACTATTTAAATATAAAGATTAGTGGACGACCGATATGGGTTTTTTGACAGCCGATGAAGATATCTTTGAAAGCAGGGTGGCTGATGGCCTATATAAAGCTGATATAATTTTATTTATTTTAATTAATATTTAAGAAATTTGAAATCATTTGAAAATGGATTAAAAATAATTGTGTAAAATAAACATACTTATACTTTAGAAGATAAGGCATTTTACACAAATAAATATTTAATAAAAATCTAATTGAAAAGGAAGTAAACACTGTAACCAACAGGGCACTTAGTATTCGGGAAGTTTGTGTGCATTGGGAATCATATATTTTTTTTCATATAAAGCCAAGGTAACACTCATTTTATAATAAATAAATCTTGAACACATCGGCCAAACAGAAAAACTTATCGGCCGATGCCGATATTTGAAAAATGCCAAATATCGTCCGATATATAGGCCTTGGCGATATATCAGTCGATCCACTAATAAAGATATTTTTTATCTATGTTTTAATTCATACAATATGCAAGTTCTGTTATGCAGCACTAGGGTTGGGAACCGAGAACCGGTTCTTATTCGATGTTTTGAAAAGAACCGGAACCGTGAGCAATTTATAAGTTTCTGTTCCGAAAATGGTTCTGGTGAGATGCGTGACCAAGTGCTGTGAGCAGCCTTGCACCGGCGTTTCCCGTAAAGGATGTCACAAACCAAATAACAGAACCGCCGCCCTGCCTCTTTAATTACTGAGCACATCGTTTCTCATGACGCACACTCTACAGACGCGCCACATTGCAGAGCACATCGTTTTCCACGACTGTATGCGCACTTGCGTTATTTGAAAAATGCCAAATATCGTCCGATATATAGGCCTTGGCGATATATCAGTCGATCCACTAATAAAGATATTTTTTATCTATGTTTTAATTCATACAATATGCAAGTTCTGTTATGCAGCACTAGGGTTGGGAACCGAGAACCGGTTCTTATTCGATGTTTTGAAAAGAACCGGAACCGTGAGCAATTTATAAGTTTCTGTTCCGAAAATGGTTCTGGTGAGATGCGTGACCAAGTGCTGTGAGCAGCCTTGCACCGGCGTTTCCCGTAAAGGATGTCACAAACCAAATAACAGAACCGCCGCCCTGCCTCTTTAATTACTGAGCACATCGTTTCTCATGACGCACACTCTACAGACGCGCCACATTGCAGAGCACATCGTTTTCCACGACTGTATGCGCACTTGCGTCATTGATAACTGTGCACATTGTTTTGTCTGACTGTACATATACCGGCAGCGTGCAGTTCCTGCCGCCACTAAATTACATTATATTTGTCCCATATTGTCATTAATATACATACTGACTTCAACTTGGACCAATAAATAAATAGACTGCTATTGTTATGCAAGTATGAGGGTTAGATTATTTAGTGTACAGATCATTTCAAGAGTGATAAACAAAGTGATGGAAAATATTTATTTTCATGCATTTTAAATGTTTAAAAATGTGGAAACCACTCATTGCATCACACCATCTCCTGACTGCATTATTATTTGTAAAATAGGGGCTTTATGTAGTGTGTGTGTATACATGGTTATAAGTATAACAGTTAATATTTCATTAATTTAGGGAAATTAACAAGTGTCTTAGCCCTCAAGGGACTATTTGGCCAACCAGCTTATTCCTGCTTGAAAAGCAAAATGTTATTGATAATGTAAAAAACATAAACTTTGAAGCACATGTGACTGACGGACTAGCATTACTCAACATTACTTACTACCTTACAGCAACACTACATGCAATGGAGGTACTTGCTCTGCCGCAGCAGCAGTGTAACAGATCTATTCCGCCAAGACCAAATACATTAACATTGTCATGCACATTACCATGCCAATCCCTCCGAGAGTTGTCATGACAGAAATAAGATTGGAAAACAGAATTAGGGGAAAAAATAAAACCTATTTCATGAGGCCTTAAATTAAAATCTAGCTTACTCTGTTGAATTTACTTGTAAGCAAACAAATGTTTACAGTCATTCTTGAATTCTAACAAACGTGTGGAATGCATTTCATTCCCCATTTATGGTATGAAATGAATATTGTGGTAAATATTGATATTGTATGATGAATGAATTAACTGATTATACCGCTTTAACAAGAACAGTACAAAATAATTAATTATAAAATACAAACAGCTATAACAATATTGGTTAAGGCAACCAATTTAGAAAACTGGTTATTAGCGAAATCTAATTGGAATTATGCATTCATATTAGGGGTTCAACTTACTCACGGTTCGGTTTGTATCACGGTTTTAGAGTCACGGTTTCGGTACGGTTCGGTATGTGCTATGTTTAGGGAAAAACTATACTGTCAAATAAAAATAAAGAAAATAAGAATAATCTATCTAACTACAAGCAACAGCACAAATAAATACAATAGAGTAAAGATACAAATAAAATAAACAGTGATTTTCAGTTTTTTTTTTTTTAGGTAGGTCTAACATTAGTTTTTAGGTACAGAAATTGAATAAAGTAATGAAATGTAAAACAGCATTGCATATTTCACTGTATGAGTGAATTCTTTGTTATTGCTGTTTGATTATAGTGCTGTCACTTTAAGAGAATGCACTGATCCAGTGCACTGATACAGTACGTTCAGCCGGCTATATCTGCTATAGGATACTTACCAAGACGGGCATTTTGACAATATTTTGTGTGAATTTGTCCATTTAAACACAATACTTCAGAGAGTGCTTAATATTTACGCGCTTCGGACAAGCGCACGCACAAATCTTCTCGCACGCGAGCTCGCGTTCTCTGGCTCTTAAATGTTTAAACTGGCAAAGCTTAAATGAGTTTAGTTTAAACACAGATATCAACGTGTGCTGTTCAGGTCTCACCTGTGCGCGCGCGCTATCAGCACTCGTGTGATGACGGAATAAATGACTGCTCATATTCCAGCATACGACATTCACATTGAACAAGAGTGAATGGTTCGTCCATGTGTTTTTTTTTTTTTTTCATCGCTGTTGTTGTAATGTACTGGGAAGCCAGAATGCGCATCCATCAACAGAAACATATTAGCCGAACCCTGTTTGTTTTACGTGTTATTTATAGCAAACCATATTATAGATGCGTTGTCAGATTTAAGTTGAACCGCGGTCCTAGCGCATGCCGAACCGTGTGTGGAGAAACGTACGGTTTGATTTTTTTCCACGAACCGTTCCACCCCTAATTCATATAGTGTTATAATGTGTCTGTCTTCTGTGTATGCACACCTCATAGTAATGTGTGTTTGCCCAGTGGAGTCTATAATGGGAATGAGTGTCATTTTGAGCTTCTTTGCTTTCAGTGCTTCTGTGCTCTCTTCCCATTAATAAGTCATAGGGAGGATGAGAACACACACACACACACTGCTCAGAACAACAGGTGCAGCGTTTGCCTCTTCAGTCTGGACTGATTAATGGCTTGTGGCAACCTGTGTGTGTGGATTAGTTAAAAAAAAATGGGATGGTACACAGTAGTAATAAATGTTTCCATTAGTGGTATGGTACATTGTCACTAGTGATCGACCGATATTTATTTTTTATAACCGATACCAATTATTATGTTTATGTGCCCGATAACCGATATTCAGAACCGATATTTATTTACTGTTATAAAGTAAATAAATGACTGAGTGAAGTAACAACATATTTCACTTTGGTTTTTCTCTTTTCAGTCATCTTTTTTTTTTTTAAGTGTTGTAAATTACCAGTCTTTCATGTTAAATTTAATCTTCACATTACAACAATAAAAAAACATTTTATTTAAAGCATCAGCAGCAACACTAATATTAACAATAGAATAATATTATCTGGAATATTGGAATATAACAAACAAAACATCGTATTTTATTGCATTTCTCAACTGGAATGTTATATCAGAATTATTAATGTTTTTGTCCTTCTAGATTATGAAATGCCAGCTGACAGGTCGATTTATCTATGCAGTTACACAGAACTGTACTCAAACTGTGATCGCTCGCGGAGATAATAAATAATTAATTTCCATAGAGTTGTATTTATTTAGATGTTTATTAGCGAAATAATGGTTATATAGTAAATGTTAATACAATTTAGGGTGTTTTAAACAAGAGAATCTTGTTAAAAGTTACATGCGGTGGCCGTGCTGGAGCATTTCCTGAGCATCAACCGCATCAACCCGCTGAGTGAACAGCAATATGAAAGCAGCTTCATGAGACTAATGATGAGCATAGACAACAGAGAGAGAATTCAATTCAGCGCTTTTATTTCCAACATGCACTCATTCATGGCTGTATTATTTAACTCATGCAAAGTTACGTCTTTATTGGGAGAGGATCTTGACGGATTATCTACGTGACTCCGACTTCAAGAGACTTAACGATGAGCATAGACAACAGAGAGAGAATTCAATTCAGCGCTTTTATTTCCAACATGCACTCATTCATGGCTGTATTATTTAACTCATGCAAAGTTACGTCTTTATTGGGACAGGACTTGACGGATTATTTTACATGACTCCGTGAGTTGGTCTCTATTTCTTAGAGCCAAGCTGCATAAACTACATATCAGGCATTTATGTAATGCATCTAATTTGTGCATAAATGGCTGTTATGTTAAATAAAGTTTACTAACTACAGCAAATCAAGTAGGCTACCTGCACCATGCCGTTGTTGTTGTCTCGTCTCCCCTCAGACGCTTCAATGGCGATCCTGCGCGCAATTCTCAAAACACCCATAAGGTGGGGGCGTTTATCGGTGAATCTGATATTACAAAACCGATATCCGATTATGGTAAAATGCTTAAATATTGGGAAAAATATCGGTAAATCGATATATCGGTCGATCTCTAATTGTCACCTAGCCTTGTTATGTTAGTGAGTACATCCAGCTTTATAATCTAAAATTTTGCAGTTTAAACCTTTGAACAAATTAAAATGTAAACATTTGCTGTGTCCCAATTTGCATACTGTCCGTCTTAAATAATATTTAAAAATATAATTAGTGTGTCCAAAATTGTTGAAATGGGTATCCCAAAAGTCCCTCGATGGTTTATTTCTAGTGAAAATTCAAAGTACATATATCCATACTAGGGCTGCCCCTTAATAGTCGACTAACCGTTAGTCGACGAGAAGAGGCTTGGTCGACCAAAATTTCATTTGTCGCTTAGTCGCAGAAAAAAAAATTCCACACGAAGTGGCGAAATCACGCAGTCCGTGACGGACAAATCGTTAACGGCTGGTCTGTGTGGTAATATAGTACATCGGGCAGGACATCCATATGCTTATTATAATTTATATGGTTTATTAATAAAAGTGTGACTAATAGTTGACTAATGCTTAAAATTAACGACTACTAGTCGACCAGAAAAATCTTTAGTCGAGGGCAGCCCTAATCCATGTGCGTTCGATTCAAACTACAAACACAAATAAGAAGTGCTGAAAAACTACAAACATGGGGGATATACGAGACCGTCATTTCAGTAGAGACATTTAGACAAAGGGGTTTGCGTGATTAATAATCAGTATTTAACATGCTGAAAAAAAATTTTAGTTAATGTTATCCACATTATATTTCATCTGCAGCAATAGTGTGAACTTTTATAATGATAAGTTTGTTCATTAACTTTCGTTATGCAATCACGTCAGGAGAGTTCTTGGCATGAAAAACTCACTAGTGGCAGATCAACATGCCTCTTCATTCCTCTCCAATACGGTAGGAAGATAAATGAAACAAAATGCGAAGGATGTGACAAGATGATCAACAGGGCAGTTTAAAGTGTGATGGGATTCGTGTAACTAAGCAACAGAGCACATTTAAAGATGCAGTTATGAAGAAGTAGTATGTCCCAAAGGTTGCCTAATTTTCTGCTACACACTCAAAATATATTTAATATATTTTATAGTATAAGCAGATGAATTGGGAAGCAGCTGTTGTCATTAGACATAGAATGCTGAGTGCATTGACTTATGGGTCACACTAATCAGGGTAGTGTGCTTTCAGAACTATTTCCCATGGACCACGCCCCCTCCCCACCCAAGAATCATGTGCACTCAGAATTGAATTTATTTTAACCAAAAAAGACAAGTACATAGTAAATAATAAAATAAGAACAAATAAATTAATGACAATCAATAGCACAAACAAAAACAATAAGATACAAATTAAATTAACAGTACTTTATCTATTCAACTGTAAAATAATGACACTATTCAACTGTAAAATAATGACAGACAGCAACATGTTTATTTAGGCTGCTGTCTCTTTAAGACCTCATGCATGGCTCTGTTATACTGTTACACAGGGCTCTACACTTACTTTTCTTTTTAGGAGAGCTTGTCCTCCTAATTTAAAAAATTTAGGAGCACCTTCTGATGAATAATAAAAAAAATTCTGATAAAAAATTACCTAATTTGAGGTGATATTTGACTCAAAGTGATTTACAGGGGCATTTTCTTTTTAACTTTGTAGTGGCATTTTTCTAATTTTATTAAAAGTATTTCATCTATGTAATATACAAAAAATTATATTTATAAGGGATGATTTTTGGTGTGGCGGCCCACCACGTCAGAATGAATGTAGCGGAAACACTGGCTTTGTTGTGCCCTGTACATTTTGGCATGTAGCCGATCATCCAGTTTCTAAATTTCTGAAATACCATTATGAGTAGTATTGTGCTATTCAAAACATGACTAAAAATGCTGAACTGAGCATGTGCAGTAGATCAGTGCCAGGAGGAATTGTAACCCAGAAAAAAACAGGATGCATCAGTAAGCATATTTATCTCATCAAATGGGCACATCTGTTTAGAGTCCGACACTGTGTGTGTGTGTGTGTGTAGATGTTTACTTCCCCACTCTATGTAGAGCATTACACTCTTTTTGCTGTTGTTTAACTCTGTAATTTTGTATTTTTACCACAACATTGTGAATTGTCACAACACATTGTATTTAGATGGTATAATTACAGTATCAATGTAAATGTCGGTGTGTAAATATGACCCTTCTGAATCGTTACTCTTTCTCAGTTCTGTTATGACACGCATTGCTAGAATATGCTACATTGCCAAAGCAGTTACACTTGAACTGTAACCAATATAGAAACATCAAAACTCGACAGTGAATGCTGAAAGGGATATATTAATAATAATAATAAAACAACTACAAAATAAGAAAGAGAAAATTCAGTTCCCTTTTTTTTTTTATTGAATCCCAGTCAGGCGTTCAAAAGTTTGGGGTTGCTAAGGTTTTTTCTGTTGTTGTTTTTTTTTTTTAAAGAGATCTTTTATGGTCACCAATGCTGTATTAATTTGATCAAAAAGACAGTAAAATTAGTAGGGATGCACCGATAGGATTTTTTGGCCGATACGATACCGATTTTAACAAACAACTATTGGCCGAATCCGATACTGATATTGGTCAATTGCATAAAGCAGGGCTTAAAAACGAGAGAGAAAAAAAAAGATTGGTTCACCCCGAGCAGAATCGGTATTTGAACGTTTCTGTTCCTGCGTTCCTCCGTTCCTCCGTTCCTCCATGAAATCAGTTTAAGTAGAAAAAATACTGATTATTAACGTTATTTTTAAAACTTTTTCTTTGCCAATAATAATAATAATAATGAAGTACAGTGTTTTGTTTACTCAAAAAGAAAAAAAAAATCATGAAGAGAGTCTTGATCTCACTTTATCATAGCCAATACAGCATCAACTTTTCTAGATTTACCAAGGACCAAATGTATAAAAAAAAAAAGAAAACTGTCAACGCATTACTGTCAACTGTCATTATTGTCAACTGTCAAACATTAAAGTATTTTTAAAGATATTTAAAAATGCTTCAGCATGGATTAAAAAAAAAAACACTACTCCTATAAGCGTTTTGAGAGGGGAAAAAAACAACCTAAATTAGTAGGCTGTACGTTGCATTTTATTATTGCATTCAGAAATAATGTAGGCTACAATACTGGTAAATAAAAGCAAAATTACAAACACAATTAGGCTATTTTAGTTCCCTTCTCTCCACAACAAATCCTCTAAAGTTGTATTTAGGCTAAATAAAAGCGTCAAGCCAAAACAAATTAATTTAAAAACGAAACTGAAGCCTACCTCTCTCATTCTGCACGAATCCAAATGTTTCCATATTCGCGAATTATCTGGATGCTAAACAAATATTTATTATGTAAACTATAGGCTTTGTTCTTTACTCGCATTATCAACGTAAAACATCATACTTCACATATAGGCTATATCAGCACTGACGCATGTGAAGTATGTGAAGTATGATGCTGGTCACAACAGCACAGACTGTACTATGGACTATTTAAATTGAGCAGTGTAACTTTTTATGTTTCTTTAACTGTGTTTTATTTTAATAATGAATAGGCTGCGATGTCAAATTAGCAAAAATTTGTTGTATGTGCGTGTGAGGCACCGACGCGATCACTGCGTTATTTTCCCAACTGTTACTCCGAAATTTATGGTCATACCAACGCTGGTTTGTCATACAGATAGAAGCAAAACACCATTCAAAACTGTAAAGCTTTTGCGACTTACCTATGATGAATTTACAGCTGAGAGCGGGCATTTCACATGTTGGATGCATCAGCGTCACGTTTGCATAGGCTGTACTATGGCGTCTGACAAACTATATTTTGTACAGATTTTATTTTGGCAAGTATTTAATTATTTTGCCCAGAGAAAAACGTTGGATTATACAACAGACATGCAACTCGTTGTCTCCATGCAGTTAATTAATAAACCATCGGTATTGGCCCTTTTCATGCTATTTCCGATATGCCGATGACTTTAAAATAATAAAAAATCGGCCGATAAATATCGGTGCATTCCTAAAATTTAGTAATAGTAAGATGAGTAACAGTAATAGTGTAATATATTATTACAATTCAAAGAAACTGTTTTCTATTTGAATATATTTTTTTTAAATGTAATTTTTTCCTGTGATAGCAAAGCAGTCAGAACTCCAGTCTTCAATGATACTTCAGAAATCATTCTATGATTCATGTTTATTTGCTGAAGAAAGAAAGAAACATCTTTATATTATCAGTGTTCAAAACAGTTTCATATTTTTGTTGAATCTATCACACTTTTTTCCAGGATTCTTTGATGAATAGAAAAAAAAAAGTATTAATGTGAAATGATCCCAAAACTTTCATCAATTTAATAAGCCTTTACTGAATAAAATTATGAATTTGAATATGAACCTTATAGATCTCGGTGGAAAAAGTACGTCTGTCTCCCTTTGTTTATTACAGATAATCAGTACTGTTCATGCATAAGTCTATATATGATTCTATCATTGTTTATAGTCATATATCTATCTTAAATTGTTGGTACAGTCTTACAATAATTCACAGAATAAATAATGTGTAAATTATGGAGATGCATATATTTAATTTTCATGCATGTAGAAGCATAATCTGAATGACTGATAGATGTTGAAATTCTTGTTGAAGAAGTGGACCATTGTGTTTGCTTGGCTTTTTGAAATCTGTATTGTAATGTGTTATATTAGTTGTAAGAAATGGCAAAGTTTAACTGAGTGATTTCTGTTTCTTTAGGCCTATGGCTCAGGCTGTGATATCGTGATCCTTGCAAGTGATTTTGAGTGTGTTCAAATTATTCCTGGAGCTCAGAATGGAAACATCCAGGTGGGCTGTGTGGAGTGCTCTCAGCAGCTTGGCCGGGTAAGACCATACTCCACTTCTTACATTTACATTAATGCTTATAGCAGACCTTTAATACAAAACACTGAACAAATGTGGAATACTATAACAAAAGTAATCCATCCTAGTGAAACAGAAACATGAGCAGTGGGCAGTTATTGACTAGAACAGACATTCCTAAACCAAAATAGCAGCTTTTGATTTGGCCAAATTGAAATTATTAGCTGGCCAATTAACAAACATGTTAATCGGTAATGAACATTTTATGTTTTGCTTTTTTTTTGTGTGTGTGTGTGTAAGTATTAATGTAAATTTTGCAGTGTTGTACAAATATACCAATTGTTCTCATTTAGTTGCTGCATCATTAGCTTTACCCAATGGAGTTGCACTTTGGCCATCTGTTCTTGGATGGACAAAAAGAAAGTCCTGCTCAGGCTGGTTGGAGTGCTTAATCTAAAAGAGCAATGTTTGGAGAGCACCTCATGTTTTGGGGAATCAGCTTGCAAATTGATTTGAAGTAGTGCTGGGCGGTATACCGGTTCATACCGAATACCGGTGTTTATTTTTGTTATGATATGAATTTTTGGTCATACCGCCCAGCACTAATTTGAAGGCTGGGACAGAAGAGAGAAATGTAGCAAAACATATAAAATATATGTGTTTCAGCCACATTCTAGACACAGGCATCAGTCACTGATGAGCAGATATTGTGGATCTGATAAGCCACAACTCACTCCTGACAGAGTACGAACATGAATAGATGAACATATATCCAGTTATTTGCACTGACTGGGTTTTTGACGTGGTTTTGTGTTCACAGTTTCTCTTTGCTGATGGTGGAACTGCTCTTTTATTATTATGGTAATTATAAATAATTTGTAAATAATTGTGTCTTTTTTTAGATTGCTGCATCCTATGGAAATACCGTTTGTATTTTTGAACCAATAGCTTCAAACCCAAACAAACGTCACAAGGTGAGTTTTGCACTGGAGGACAGTGGATCTTCTTTCAGAGAGTGATAATAATGATTACTATGGCCATTTTTACATCTTTAGTAATTTACCCAAATATGTTTTCTATATTTTCCTGAGAGTATTTTACTGATTTTGAATATTCATGTTTTATCAAAAACTCTTTATTAATTATTGTTACAAATTATTTATCATTAATGTAATTTCATTATTTAGTGTAAAAGTGTATATATATTTTTATTTTTATTTTTATTTTTTTTATTTTTTTAAAGCAACTGAATTACCAGTGGCAGAAGACTGGTCAGTTCTTTCTCAATGCTATAACCTACAATCTGGCCTGGGACCCGCAAGGTTTGTTTGAAATATACACTTTGTCTGTGAATGAACTAAATGTTTTCAGTAGTTCCCTTTTTTCAACTCTGTTTGAGTCTTCTGATTAAATAATACATTTAGGAGATATTTCTCTGATTTAAGTGCAAACTCTGGATTATTTATGTTTGAATAAGCAGAATAAAACGTGAAACTTGAGATTTGATAAATGGTAAATGATAGTGGTAAATGGTGCAGGTTTGTTAGATTGGTTACTGTATAATAACACAGTGACTAACCATAATAATCCCCAAACTTCCATTTGTGTTGTTTTATAATTCTGATAACTTCCCTATTATTATAAAATGAGGGAAATATTAATAGTAATAATGATAATAATAATATAAAAAAAGACAAGTGCACCCAAACTTTTGTTATGTATATGGTAACGTTAAATGTATATGTGTAATATTAATTACATCTGTTTGTCATGTAGGCAATCGTATCTTGGCGGCGACTGAGCGTTTGCAGCTGTGGGCTCCTCCAACCAGTGACACGCTGATAGAGGAAGAGGACAGTCAGCTGAATGATGATAGAGCTCATGAGCTGATGCTCAACGACTGGAAATGTGTCTGGCAGTGCAAGTGAGTGCAGCTTAAAATCTTAACCACACTCCTGTCTGCATACTAAATCTTAAATGTCGCCTGTCTGATTTACTGAACGTTAAAGCACATTTGATGAATTAAATTATTTAAATGGGTCGTATAATGGAAAAAGAAGGCTTTTACTTTTCTTAAATAAGATTTTTATGTAATGTGTAGGCGTAATATTGCCCAGGGTTTTCTCAAGCTGGAGTTTGCGAGGGGACTGTGGGGTGTTTGAAATTTCTATTTGAAAGGGTGTAAAAATTGCTGAAAATCTAATAATTAATTAAATCAACAAAATATTAGCAATCAAAATAAAACACTTTAAAATATTATAAATGTTATAATAATAATTATATATTATTATAACTTTACTTAAACTTTACTTATAACTTTATGACTTGGGGGCAGTCGTGGCCTAATGGTTAGAGACTTGTAACACGAAGGTTGCAGGTTCGAGTCTCAGGTCTAGCAGGGATTGTAGGTGCGGGGAGTGAATAACCAGCACTCTCTTCCACCCTCAATACCACGACTGAGGTGAGACCCTTGAGCTAGGCACCGAACCCCCAACTGCTCCCCGGGCGCCGCAGAATTGTGTGTGTGTTCACTTGGATGGGTTAAATGCAGAGCACAAATTACGAGTATGGGTCAACATACTTGGCCACATGTCACGTCACTTCACTTCACTTATTATAACTTTAATAGCATCCTATGGTAGGACTGTCAGCTTAACTGCAGTGTCTTTTAAAGCTGGATGGATTTCAGTGTTCATTATGTGGCTGCTGTTATCTTAGAATTTAAACAATTTTTATAAATGCATGGTTATAGTTAGTGAGGGTAGAAAATGAAAACAAATAGAAATAGAAAACAGAAAACATCAAATTCTAAAATTTTGACTGACGTGATAATGATTAACAATTAAAATTATTTTAAAAATAGTAAAATTGAATTTTTTTTTTTTTTTTTATGTAAAAAATTTTTTGCAGGTGAAATGTGGGTCTTCAGAACGCCCTTTATGAGGGCCCTTTATTAAATATATTTCACTATGTGCACAGAGTTTTTACCTGTGTTTGTGTGGGTGTAAATTGCTCTGCTTCATGTGTTTTTTATGTCAGGACTGCTGCTGCTGTTCATATTACTCAGTGGTCTCCAGATGGAGAATATTTCGCCACAGCTGGAAAGGTAACCCCCCCCCACACGCACACACACAGCATGTTATATAAGCAATATATAAGTAACATAATATAAGTGTATATATAAGTCTAAGTAATGCTAATTATAAGTACTACACACAAGTCCTATCCGGTACAGAAACCTTTATCATTGTGATGTGTAAAATAAGAAATTGTCTGGTTCCCGTATGAACGTTTTGTATTTGGGAATCTAATGAATATGAGTAGCACGGGAAGCGATCCCTCTCGCCCGTGTGCTTGCGGGTCTATGATTTCACCTAAAGACTCTCACCCTCTGTGCATAGCATGTTTGGGAGTTAGACACGCACCGACTGTGCTCGCTAATCCCGAGTGATGCCCGCACTGCTCTCAGTTCCCGTTAAGGGTTTTGGAGCGCCGAGTACGAGTCGCGGCCGCGAATAAAGGGGACCCGAGTCTTTCCGTGCTTCCCGCTGAAATGAACGAGGTTGCTCCGCAGCCCGGTGCCGCTGGGGGGAGGTGATGGTATAAGTACTACACACAAGTCCTATCCGGTACAGAAACCTTTATCATTGTGATGTGTAAAATAAGAAATTGTCTGGTTCCCGTATGAACGTTTTGTATTTGGGAATCTAATGAATATGAGTAGCACGGGAAGCTATGGCTTCAAAGTAGTTAAATTACAGTAAAGCTATCCTTTTAAACTAGTAGTTAGCTACTGTACAATCTATTAGCTAAGCTATCTATGTTATTTAAGGCAAGGTTCTCTTTCAAACATTCGTTTGGTATCTCACTATGGGAATCGTCTCGGGTGTGACCGATCCTGGAAGCACCAATTACACCACGTCTGTCGGTTGACAGACAAATCACGACAGTGATGCGGGAGTCCCGCCTCCCTCATATATATCGCTGCTAGCGGTCCCTGCTTCATTCTCAGCATATCTCTTCTCCATGCTGCTGCAAGGAGGGGAGTGCGCAAGAAGGACGGGGAAGCTTTTGAAACTTGCCTTCCCAGGAAGCCGACTGCTCGGCCCCCCCAACCCATGCGTCCGGGGTTTGCCTCTGCTTCCAGGGGGGAACAGTCAGGGCACAGAAACCCTAGGCACCCCCTGCCTCAGCAGTCAATGCAGGCAGAGGGTTCACCCAAAACAACCCCAGCCCAGAGGCAAGGCCTCGTTTGCAGCAGCAGCGGCTAAGCACCGCCCAGCTAAACCTCAGGGAGGCAAAAAGAGGCGGGCGACCTAACCTGTGGTCTGGGTTTAAATCAAAAGAGGGGCTACAGCACTCACGGAGGCTTTGTAGCACTCCTCTGCACAGCACAGGAGTCTTGTTCCCCCCCTCTAGCAAAAAAAAAGCGGGGTGTGATTAAAAAAAAAAAAGGAAGGAAGTTCTCTTATTGGTAGGGCTGGGTATCGAGTTCGAATCTTTTTAGGCACCGACCGAAATGCCTCGATACCATCGAGTATCGAAAAACGTCTCGTCGTTCGGAACCAAATTTCGATACCTAAGGGGTTAATCTCATCGGCGTCAGTGAGCCAATAAGCCTGCAGCACTAGCCGGTGTGTTCGACTAGAAGAGGTGCGGCGCAGATCGATTAGTGTTTGACATCCGCGAGAGCGATTCGAAAGTGCATGGAGCACTCTGCTCTCTTTAGTTCTCGTGGTACTGTAATACACTGATCGGTC
>NW_015629513.1:0-572 GCF_001515625.1 Sinocyclocheilus rhinocerous
ACAAAATATATATTGTGTGTTTGAGTGGTCCAGACGCTACAAGCCATGCGTACGTCAGAACCTGCGCAAAATTCCCTTTGTAATATCCAGTCAGCGGAAGATTGTGCGTACATGAATCTCCACCCCGTCTCCTCCCCGAAATAGCCATATATGGAGCTTACAACGCCTAGTTTTAATATGCATAACGTCATCTGCATATCATTTCCATGCATATTTCCATCCACGTGACACCATGTTTAACACAGTTAAGGGTAGCCTACAATACGTTAGGAAAATATGAGATACAGACTATAAATGCGTTTTGAGACATCACTATTCTAATTTATGCATACGGACTATAAATACGTATTGAGACATCACTATTCTCATTTATGCAATTTGCCTAAAAGGTAAACATATTTTTTAGAATGTTTATAGCCTATATTTTTATGGAAAGAGATAGGCCTTATTTTTTTGCAGTGTAAGCTGTCTGACTCACCACATCAATAACAAAACATTTTTTTAAATAAAACACGCATATCTTACAATTTCCTTCAAATTCTATCTTTTAAATATGGTGTTTGTCACAATAT
>NW_015629514.1:0-1287 GCF_001515625.1 Sinocyclocheilus rhinocerous
ATTTTTATTTCAGTTTTAGTTCTTTAAGTGTTCTTCATCTCAATGATAAAAACACAACAAAATTAGTACTAAAACTTAAAAAAAATAAAAATGAAATGATACAATATTATTGCTGCAGTGCAGTGTTAGTTTAATATTATTTTAATACTATAATAGTATGTATTAACATTTCAAATTAGGTTTTATTTTTGCATTTTCAGTTTTCACATTAAGTAATTAATTCATTTTTATTTCAGTTTTAGACATTTTAGTAACTTAAACTTAAATCAAGGCAACATTTCCAATATTACATTTTTCTTTATTTAAGAATTTAATATTTATATTTTATTTCAGCTCTTTTTCAATGAATGAAAATGGTTTTTAATAGTTTTATTGACCTGCAGCTCTTTCTCTTCTGTCTGTTCTGTGTTCTTCAGTTAAGCTGGTAAACTGGTAAGCTGTCCTGCTGCATGTGCTGTAATGCTGGTGAAATAAAGACTTTACAGTAACAGAAGTGTTACGTTAACCTGCTATAGATGATGCATATAGTATCCTAAGTGCTCTTTTCCATGCAGTAGTGAAATGTGGCCTACTGTATGTATACTTGACATGTATGCAGTGAGTTCGGTCTGAATTGAGTATCAAATTATTACCTACTTGTCCAGCAGACAGAGATCTTAATATTAAGATTTCTGTGATGAAGTGTGTCCGTTATTTTTCTGCAGTTTTTAACATACAATCTGGTTTGAAAGTGTTCATGGAGACTTTTAAAGGGACAGTTCACCCAAAAATGAAGATTTGTCATCATTTATTCACCCTCGTGTCATTTCAAACCCTTATGCCGTTATTGTTTCAGTGAAATGATAAACCTGCACATTTGTTGATGCATTGCGTCAAGTTTGATGTCAAAACGGCACTGAGCGTCATGTGTGCTGGAACTGAGCTTGATGCATCAATGCAACATTTTTTAATCTGAAAGGACAAGATTCTCAACAGTGGTCTGTTTCTCACACAAAATAACTTTGAATATAGTGCACGAGTCACACGGTCTACTGCTGTTTTATGTCCTTTCTGTGTGGATTCTTTAAAAACTTACATACAGCAACATACAGGTTTACATGTTTATACTTAATGCAATTATAATATAAAATATTTATATATTTTATTATATATAAAAAAAATTATATAAAATAAAAGTTATTTTATACTTAATGAAATTATATATGTGTGTGTGTATTTAAAATATATATTTTATTATATATAAAAATATTTATATAAAATAAAATAATTATTAGGCCTATAATTATA
>NW_015629514.1:7256-8211 GCF_001515625.1 Sinocyclocheilus rhinocerous
ATATATTTTTCCCATTCCCCAAATCATTTTTAATCTGTTATAAATATTTATATTTTTTTATTTTACATTTATTTATGTATTTATTTTATTTTATTTTCAATTAACTTATTTATATTTAATCAGTAAGTTAATTGTATTTATTTATTAATAATAATATTATAAATGTATTTATATGTATTTTTTTGTATTCTTGTCTGAATTTGACTGCTTTAAAATTAATACAATACAAAATTAATACAAATGGATGCAATAACAATAATAATTTATATAACTGTATGTTGAAGATACTGATGAACAGCAGCATTTAACTAAATATTTTGGCACAAAGTGGATGTCTGTGGATTGTTTTTGATCTGAATGAACTGGTCACAAACTAACACATCTCCCTCTTCTTCTTCTCAGGTCGAATCACAGCGGAAACGGCCAAGCAGCACGGACACCTGAACATCGTGGGACTGGTGGGCTCCATCGATAATGATTTCTGTGGGACAGACATGACCATCGGCGCTGATTCGGCCCTCAACCGCATCACTGAGATCATCGACGCCATCACCACCACAGCCACCAGGTCTGAAGCACGTCCTGATGAGCTTCAGTGAACAGTTCACTTCAGATTACTTTAGCAGAGTTATTAGACATAACTAAAACCAATAACTAAAACCATACAAAATACATTTTCATTACTTGAAATAAAATACATGTTAACTGAAATAAAAATAAAATATATATTAAAAAATATTTTTTTATTTTAATTTAGTTTAAAGGCACAATATGTAATTTTCGCCACTAGAGGGCGCATATTCAAAATAAACAAATAGACAAAGGCGTAGTTAGATGACACTGTTTCATCCCCACAGCCGATGCAATCCAGGCAGAAATCATGTTCATGGATGAGGTAATGATTTATTAACGTAGTAGAATGAAGCAGGGTGAGGCTGAAAGCCGTCGAAGCGAA
>NW_015629514.1:12330-16470 GCF_001515625.1 Sinocyclocheilus rhinocerous
ACGTACACACACACACACACACACACACACACACACACAAACCAGTGCCTCTCATTACACGACCGAGTTTCCATGACCTTCAGCACAAACACTGCTCCAAATAATTGTCATAATGAATAAATAAATCAATAGATAAAAAAATTAAATATTACAAAACTAAATATATGTATAAATAAATTACAATATAAAGTATTTAAAAAACAAATCTGATATATTTTTTAAATGTTACACATACAGACACGTGTATAAATATTAAATGTAACCATTTCATTTTCATATATACATACAAACTGACAAATATCTGATATACATTTTGTATTTATCTGATATACATTTTATCCCTATAAAATATTTAAAAATCTGGAAATATTCTGAAAATCTTTTACTAAATAACTTTTTTTAATATTTTAAAATGTATTTTTATTTTAATGGTGTGCTTTAAACATTTCCAGACTGTTTGTTTCCAGGGTTTTCTCACGCTGCGCGTTAGTGTTTGTTAACAGTAATCTAACAGTAATAATGATGGGTTTGTGTAACGGACATGACCTGATATCAGCCTAATTACACGACATTCACACAACCTCCTGACTGCTTCATTCAGCAAACACACAGAGAGACGATTAACCGCCGCCAGGGTGTGATTTCCTACTAAAGTCACATTAAAGTCATCACAGTAACAGATGCTGTTTCTCTGCTCTGATCCAGACACAATTAAACGCTCAAAGCAAACAAACTGGATAAAGCCCAATCCATTAATCCTGAAGCGCGTTTCCACTGACACAGAGCGAGCGTTTTCAATTCATTCCTATTAGGCTTGCAAAAAGGTGGAACATTTCCAGTAAATTTAGGAAACATTCCAGGATTTTTTGGAATCTTTCAGGGATTTTTTGGCAAGTTTCCGGACATTTTCCACCCCTTTCCAACCCTAATTCCTATGGAAGCTGAGCTTAAACGCTCGCGCGGTGCACTATTGAAAGCGTCGAGGCTGAGCATTCCTCGACTTTATGCAAATATTGAGCGAAAAACGCCGGTTGAGAACCAATCGCTGTCAAAAGTAGGCAAGGCAAGATTTTGCCGTATGTTTGCTGAACTGGTGGATTACTGAGATCACTTGTCGTTGAAAAAGTCATAGCAAAAGAAAATGCACTTTGCATGCTTTCATTATATGTGACCCTAGACTACAAAACCAGTCATAAGGGTCGATTCTTTTCTGGAATATGAATACATAATCTTTCCATTGATGTATGGTTTGTTAGGATAGGACAATATTTGGCTGAGATACAACTATTTGAAAATCTGGAATCTGAGGGTGCAAAAAAATCTAAATATTGAGAAAATCATCTTTAAAGTTGTCCAAATGAAGTTTTTAGCAATGCATATTACTAATCAAAAATTAAGTTTTGATATATTTACAGTAGGAAATTTACAAAATATCTTCATGGAACATGATCTTTACTTAATATTCTAATGATTTTTGGCATAAAAGAAAAATCTATAATTTTGACCCATACAATGTATTGTTGGCTATTGCTACAAATATACCCCAGCGACTTAAGACTGCTTTTGTGCTCCAGGGTCACATATTTTGAATTAGCTTTTATTTTTAGATTTCAATTTTCAATTTTTATTTTAGTTTAAGTAATAATTATTTTTCACAAAACGTGTCTAATTACAGTAATTGAATTCATAAAATATTAACAATTTAATTATTTTATTTACATTTTTCCCTATGAAATGTTTTATTTATTTTTTTCAGAAATTCTGTGTTGTCTGTTTTAATTTTTCTGGATTTATGATTTAATACAGATTTATTATCAAAAATGGTGGTGATCAAATCAAGGCATAAAACTATAACAGTTAAATTAATCTTTTCAAATGTAAATCAGATAAGTCAAATAAAAATGTAAGGTCATATAATATTAACAGATACACCTTTTCATTTTAATAACGTGTTAGTAAAAATATTTTATTTATATTTATTTAAAAATTATTACTTTTTAATAATTTTGTTATGTGCTTTTGTCATTTGTTTAAATAGTTATATATTTAATATAATATAATTACTTAAGTTGGGTAAGATAATCTTCAAAAATTTTCTGACAAACAGTCTCAAATATTATCTGACATTATAAAGAGAGTAATTTTACTCTGTTTGTTAAAGACTAAAGAGGTTCAGAGGGCCATGAATGAAAAGCGTTTTGAAGAGGCCATCCAGTTGCGGGGCAGGTGAGATTCACATTATCATTATCTGTGTTTATTAATAGATAAACCTGCAGAGGTCAAAGTTTCAGCTGATTGTTTTCCACATGAATGAGTAATAATGAATCAAATAATGTTGTTTACAGGAGTTTTGAGAACAACTGGAACATTTATAAGTTGCTGGCCTATCAGAAGCCAGCTGCGGTCCCGGTAACACATCAACACTACAGCGTCATGACTTTAACCCTCATTTTACAGCATTATACATGCAAAAGTATATAAAAAAAAAAAAGAAGAATAATAATAATAATTTTATATTTATATATAAATATATAATTATTATTTTTATTTTTTTTATATATATACTTTTGCATGTATAATGCTGTATTTTCTGTATTTAATGCATTCTATTTTAATGGTTTAATTAACTAGCTGAACTAAAAAGCTTTTTGTATTTTATTTTTATTTCAGTTACATTTTAAATATCAAAAAGCATGTCTAATCGAACATTACCAATTTAATAAGTTATTACATTTTTTTTTACGATAATAGGGCCCTATGAAATGTTAGATTTTTCAGAAAATAATTTAAAGTTTTTGCAATTTTGTTGTGTGCATTTGTCATTTTTAGTAGTATATATATATATATATAGTTTTTATTAATTTTATTTCGGTTTTAGTTTGAGTTATTTTAGTGCATCAAGTAAAATTAAATATAATGAGAAATATAATGACAATATAGACAATATTTTTTTTAATTTCAGTTACATTTTAAATCAATTTTTAAATCAATTGACCAATTTTAAATAATAATTTTAATAATTTATTAAAATTTTTACAATAATTAGAAATTCTGTGTTGTCTGATTTATTTTTTCTGTATTTATGACTGAATGCAAATTTCTTATCAAACGGTGATCAAATGAAGGCATGAAACATTAACAATTTAATTAATATTTTAAAATGTGCTGCACAACTGTTAAAATTAAAACATGAAAGAAAAATTGTGTGATTCCTTATTAATATTACAAATTTTATTAATAGTTATATACAAAACTGTAAATGTCACTGCTGGTATTAAACCGTATTTTATTACAGCTATCAGGAGGATATATGGATCATAAAATCCTAATCTTAAACTTGTACTATGGTACTGTGAACTCAAAGTTAGTTTTGAAACTGCAGTACATAAATGCATTAATTTATCTTGCACTTCATTTATCATGTTCATTTGAGAATGAGAGCCACATATATGAATTTCTCAAGATAAAGATAAATACTGCATATATATATATATATACATCGTGTAACTATTACATGTGTCGTATCAACAACGTTTTACCCTATTCTTTGGATAGCTCCATGTCAAACACAGATCCTCCATAGACTTCCATTAGAAAAGAGCGAATGTTTGGTGAATGTCTGGTAACGTGGCACTCAGTGACGGGTTGATTAGCTACTGACTGGTTTCTGTCTGTTTTCCTCAGAGCCAGCACTCCATTGCCATCCTGAACGTGGGAGCTCCGGCCGCGGGCATGAACGCTGCGATGCGGTCGGCCGTGAGGGTCGGTCTGGCCACAGGACACCGGCTTTACATCGTTAGCGATGGCTTCGAGGGTCTGGCCAATGGAGCGGTAACGAACAACTCATCTGAATGATTTTTCAGTTATTTTGTATCAGTTTACTAGTGTTGAGAGACTGACCTATGACTGAAACTGTGTTAGTTTAGGATCATTTAGATACTACTATGGTTTTAATTAATAAACAGTGTTATTTTAGCATCATTTAGATACTATTAGGGTTTTAAATTAATATTTTGAAGATTTTATTTTAATATGTCTTATTTTCATTTTAATTTTAGTTGACGTTTTTGTAATTTTGTTTTGTGCTTTTGTCATTTTAGTAGTTTTTAACTAATATATATGAAATAATGCATATATATA
>NW_015629514.1:16573-21762 GCF_001515625.1 Sinocyclocheilus rhinocerous
AGGCGGGGCATAGAGGACCTACAATAATGTACAGTATTTGAAAAATAATGTGTTTTTTGAACATTAAAGCATGTCAACATATTCTGTTACACACACCAAATAAAATAATGATCTTTAAAAAAGCATCATATGACCCCTTTAATATTTCCTATTTTAATTTTAATTTTAGTTGACGTTTTTGTAATTTAGTTTTTTGCTTTTGTCATTTTAGTAGTTTTTAACTATTATATATATATAGTGTGAGAGAGAGAGAGATTTAATTTCAGTTTTAGTTTCAGTGAACTAATAACCCTGGACTGAAATAATGCATATATATATATATATATATGTACAAATATAAATATAGGGCCTATGAAATCCATTTAATTTTTTTCCAAATTATGTTTTTATTGTACTGGATTCCGTTTGAAATTAAATTTTAGTAATCAAAATTTTTTTTAATTAAAATCTTGAAACTTAACGCCATAATTGCATTTTTAATTACATTTCTAGGGCCCTATGAAACTTGTTATATTTTTTCACCAATTTTGTGTTTTTCTGTTATAATTTTTCTGGACTCTGTTGTAATGGTTAAATTAAATTTTAAAACATGTCTAATCAATTGAATTCATAAAACAATGACAATTTAATAATTTATTTAACGTTTTCAGTAAATAACAGTGCCCTATCAAATGTTTAATTTTTTCAGAAATTTTCTTGTGTTTTAATTTTTCTGGGTTTGTGATTTAATACAAATTTATTATCGAAAATGGTGGTAATCAAATGAAGGCATTAACATTAACAATTTAATTTTAAATATTTTATCTTTTAAAATGTAATCAGATAAAAAAGTAGCAGTTCCTTTTTTGGCAAACAATGTTTAAAACAACCGTTAAAATTAAAAGCTTTACTGTTAAAATGAAACGTGAAAAAAAAATTCTGATATTAAACAATAAATAATATTATTATTATTATTATTACTTTGAGAATACATTCTGCTGTAAAATAGCAATATATTTCTGTCACAATCAAAGTTAAACCAGACTTTTATTTTGACGGGTTCTGCATATAAGAATGAAACAGGCCTGTTCTCTTTCTGTTTTTCATTTGGAACAATAATAGTAATGATTATATTAATCTTCATGAAATCACTGTGATGTTACAGGTGAATGAAGTGTCGTGGAATCAGGTGGCCGGCTGGACAGGTCAGGGTGGCTCTCTGCTGGGAACTAAACGGTTAGTCACCTTTAATAATCAATGCATTTTCACCCAATCTTTCATCTTTCATTTTTGAAACTGAGCTTTTGTACCCGCAATATTGTCCAGAACCCTCCCAAGCACCTGCATGGAGAAACTAGTGGAAAATCTCAACAAGTTCAGCATCCAGTCACTGCTCGTCGTTGGTGGTTTTGAGGTACAGAGAAAAAAATTGTGATGCAATGCACTTAAATGAGTAGTGCACCTACAAATGTGACCCTGGACCACAAAACCAGTCATAAGGGTCAATTTTTTGAAATTGAGATTTATGCATCATATGAAAGCTGAATAAATAAGCTTTCCATTGATGTATGGTTTGTTAGGATCGGACAATATTTGGACGAGATACAACTATTTGAAAATCTGGAATCTGAGGGTGCAAAAAAATCAAAATATTGAGAAAATCTTCTTTAAAGTTGTTCAAATGAAGTTCTTAGCAATGCATATTACTAATCAAAAATTAAGTTTTGATATATTTACGGTAGGAAACTTACAAAATATCTTCATGGAACATGATCTTTACTTAATATCCTAATGATTTTTGGCATAAAAGAAAAATCTATAATTTTGACCCATACAATGTATTGTTGGCTATTGCTACAAATATCCCCCAGCGACTTAAGACTGCTGTTGTGCTCCAGGGTCACAAATGACGGTTTTGTCATCATTTCCATCCTGTGTTATCTTCCATGAAACACAAAATGAGATATTAGACAATGTCCGAGCCGCTTTTGATGATATCTGACTGTATTTTCTGTCACATCCAGGCGTATGAGGGCATCCTGGAGTTGGTTGAAGCAAGAGGACGCTATGATGAATTATGTATTCCCATGTGCATCATCCCTGCCACCATCAGCAACAATGTGCCAGGGACGGACTTCAGTCTGGGCAGCGATACTGCGGTTAACGCAGCGATGGCCGTGAGTACAGGACACACGGCACTCAGAAACACTCTTATATGCTCTTTTAGATTTACTCTGGCTGGCACATGCATTTTACTAAATCTAAATGTGGCTTGCAAGAAATGGAGAAGTCACTGGAAAAGACTGTGGCTCTGTTACAAAACCTAGTGAACCACCCTCAGTCTTATTTTAGTGTTGAGATACTATTATAATTTTGATTAAAATTTTCAATTAGTTTTTATTTTTATATTTTGTTTTCATTTGAATTTTAGTTACATTTTTTTGTAATTTTGTTGTGTGTTGTCATGTTTATTTTTTATTTTTTTTTAAATATGTCTATATAGTTTTTATTATTTTTATTTCAGTTTTGGTTATTTTAGTACATCAAGTTAAACTGAATGAAAATGATAAATGTTGCTTTAGTAACTATCTGAAATTAAGTAAATTTACATTTTTTTATATTTTATTTCAGTTAACATTTATTTAATTTAAAATATTTTTTTATGTTTTTAGTTTTAGTTTTACTTAACTATAATTATCCTGCTACATATTCAGCATTTTAGGGCATCAACACATATGCTTTTCCAAATATAGGCAGAACAAGTTTTTATAAATATTTTGAATTAGGTTTTATATTTAGTTTTCATTTTACTTTTAGTTACATTTTTGTAATTTTGTTGTGTTTATATATATATATATTTAAATATGTCTATATAGTATTTTATTCATTTTTATTACAATTTGAGTTATTTTAGAGCATCAGATTAAACTAAATGAAAATGAGAAATGTTGCCTTGGAAACTAGCTGAAATAAAATGTTTTTTAAATATTTTATTTTATTTCAGTTAACATATATTTAATTTCAAATAACATTTTTTTAATGGTTTTAGTTAACTATAATAACCCTGCTACATAGGCAGCATTTTAGGGCATCATAGATGCATTAAATGCAAATGCTTTTCCAAAAAATATGTAGCATAAATATGATGCTGTCTATGATGCCTTCTTTTGGCTTATGCATGCATCATTTTCAGACAAGGCAATCCCACAATGCAATACGACTGAAAAAAAAATGCACCCAAAATAACAGACAGAGTCAGAGTAATGGCAATTATAAATGCAAAAACAATAAATAAAAAACAGACAATATGACTTCATATTTATGTACTTTGTATTTTGTTAAATATCAATTTGAAAGATTTTATATATTTTTTTTTATTTTTGTTGGTTTGTAAAAAAGAATATCGTTTTAAAATGATTGTATTCGATTAATTGAAGTATTGTTATTAGGACTATTTTACATTTTATTATTCTTGAGTTTGCCATGAAGTTTGCTGATATGGCGTAAAATGATAAACACATGAATAAAATGTGTCCTGTGTATTTTGCAAAGTCATAGGTTCGGTTCTCAGGGAATGCATGAACTGTTCAAATGCATACCATGTGTGTATGCAATGGAAGTCGCTTTGTATAAATGCATCTGATCAATTTTAAATGTAAATGTACTTTTAGGCTCATTAGAGTACTAAGTTTTGAAGCAGAGCTTTCATCTGAAGTCACCTGCCAAATCTTACTCCCTTGGCTTTATCGCATGAGCTTTTAATAAATATGCAGTTTGTGTTATTGATTCACTGCATCCATTCTCCAGTTATTGATCTGAAGTGCATCTTTGTTTTATGAAGAGCTGTGATAAGATCAAGCAGTCGGCCACAGGGACCAAGAGGAGGGTCTTTGTGGTGGAGACTATGGGGGGATACTGCGGTTATCTGGCAACCACCACAGGCATCGCTGTCGGTGCGGACGCCGCTTATATTTTTGAAGATCCATTCAACATCCATGACCTCAAGGTGAGTAACACTCCTGATGCTCCTCACATCCACTCATCCCAGAAGAATAAATGCTGTTTTTTTAGTATATTAAGAAAGTTTGATACTTTTTTTAGACCAATGTGGAGCATTTGACTGAGAAAATGAAGAAGGACATTCAGAGAGGTCTGGTGCTGAGGTAAATCTGTCTAGCTTTTTTGGTCTGCAACACATTTGTAGGTTCCTAAGTTATTGCATCTTTATCCACATCACAAAATTTAAGATGTACGCTTGCGGATCTAAACTACCAGTCAAAATAGGAATAGACATGGAATAATTATGCTTTTTTAAAATGTTTTTGAAAGTGTCTTCTGCTCACCAAGGCTGCATTTATTTGATCAAAAATACAGTAAAAATTGTGAAATATTATTATAATTTAAAATAACAGTTTTCTATGTGAGTATATGTTAAAATGTAATTTATTCTTGTGATCAAAGCTGCATTTTCAGCATCGTTACTCCAGTCTTCAGTGTCACATGATCTTCAGAAATCATTCTAATAATCTTAACTTTTGACTGGTAGTTAAATTGTTTTTAAAATGAATTCTATAAAATGACTAAGAATTATAACTGTTGCATCATTGCAATTCACATACTTGTTTAAATCACAAAATTAATTACATATTTATATACAGGTCTAGTCTAGACATAAAAACAAACTATTAAATACTATAAATATTATAAAATAAGATACAGTATTTCTCCCCTGATCTCATCTGTATCTCTGGCGACCGCATGTGGGTTGAGTTGGAATTTAAACTTTTACATTTACATTTTTTATCCAAAGCAACTTCCAGAAAAGGAACAAAAGCAATTTGACAAAGCAAAATTTTTTTGTAATATACAATGCCAGGTTTACTGATGTAAAAGGCTTTTAGTTATGAATGACTCACAACCATAATGTTTACGTCAGTAATTAAATTATAGCTTATTAAATGTATGAATAATGAAACAATTTGTATTTCTTTAATTACTTTTTAAAGGAATAGTTCACACAAAATTAAAATGTTCTGAATATTTACTCACCCTCAGGCCATCCAAGATTAGGATGAGTTTGTTTCTTCATCACAACAGATTTGGAGAAATGTAGCATTGCATCACTTGCTCACCATTGGAGTGAATGGGTGCCGTCAGAATGAGTCCAAACAGCTGATAAAAACATCACAATAATCCACAAGTAATCCACA
>NW_015629514.1:21825-35005 GCF_001515625.1 Sinocyclocheilus rhinocerous
ATAATCCATAATAACACTTCCTCCAGTGAAAAAGTGGTCTGGTCTGAATCAGGAGAGAAATCTGCACAGATCAAGCACCGTTTACAAGCCAAAACAGCTCTAAACAAATATGTGGCTGGATTTTGATGTGAGAGACAACAGGAGATGCACTTTTTCACTGGAGGAAGCGTTATTATGAACTCATATTTTAGCCAGAAGCAACTGTTTAAAGTTAAAAATGTCTTAATGATGGATTTGTTTCTCAAACACGCAGCTTTTGTCTTCTCCAGATGTTAACTGATGGAGTGGAGTGGTGTGGATTACTTGTGGATTATTGTTATGTTTTTATCAGCTGTTTGGACTCTCATTCTGACGGCACCCATTCACTCCAATGGTGAACAAGTGATGCAATGCTACATTTCTCCAAATCTGATGAAGAAACAAACTCGTCTACTTTTTCTGTAGATTTTATTTTTTGGTTGAACTATTCCTTTATTTTGTGACTTTATGCTTGAGATTTAGCAGTTTAATGAGACTGTAAATGTAAAATTGCCCTGTTTACAGGAATGAGAAATGTCATGTGCACTACACCACTGATTTCATCCATAAGCTCTACTCCGCCGAGGGGAAAGGCGTCTTCGACTGCAGGGTCAATGTCCTGGGACACCTGCAGCAGGTACAGACTCATGCTTTATCACTGAACTCATTTGAACAACTTTTGACTCGGATCCAAAACCTACTGAGCTCCCATGATTTCTACTTCATAAGGGAGCATCCTCACTGAAAGTCTCTGTGCAACTGTGCAAGTCTCTGTGCAACTTGTAAATCATCCTCTAAAATCACCTGATCTTCATCACCTGACTTATTGCACACATATTGCTAAACTACATACTCTTGATACTCTTATAAGCATTAAAATACACAACACACACACAAATACTGGGCGTAAAAAGTCTGATTCGTTTCATTATATTTTATTTCTTGCAACTAAACCGGTATTCATAATCATGAGGTATTCAAAAAACTTTAGTGCATCAAATATCTGATAACAATCAAAGCAAAGTTTCGATTTGAGTTTCATCTCTAAACATACATTGGTTATAATAGTGTAAATTTTTGATGTTGTTTTTCTGATATTAATAGGGTGGAGTACCAACACCCTTTGACCGAAACTATGGCACTAAACTGGGCGTTCGAGCCGTGCAGTGGCTGACAGAGAAGATGACCGACAGTTTTAGACAAGGTGAGACGACGTTTGCATGCTAAAAACTAAATATAACTACGTAAATCCTTCAGAATTTAAATTCACATCAGGTGACAAGTTTAATGATCTGAAATCACTGTAATGGAGAGGCTCGAGTTTATCGGTCACAGCACTGTTGTTTTCCTGCTGAAGCCAATGGGATTTAGTCGCACGACAGAATGAATTCCCTGAAACTGTGCAGCAGCAGATGAAGTGTGAATAAAGCCAGTGTTTGTGTCTGCAGGTCGTGTGTTTGTGAACACCCCGGACACAGCCTGTGTGGTCGGCCTGTACAAGAAGGTTCTGACCTTCAGTCCCATCACTGAGCTGAAGGACCAGACGGACTTTGAGTGAGTGACTCTAACAATTACACACAGAACACACAGTTCTTTATTGGTCACATACATCTTACATATGTGTGATATAATGTGCAATAACAAACAGAAACAATAACGTTTTAAGGAAATACACACACAGTATAAGTAATAGAATATAATAAGCTGTCAAGAAATATGTGAAAATAGAATATAGTAGAGAAAAAAAAGAACAAAGTAGATATTTTATGCAAGATATACTAAACTATATGATATAAACAGTAGCTGTACAGCTTATTTTGTTAGATTTTTTTACTGTGCATACTACACACATACTACATACTACTTCCACAACCAGTTAATATCAACCAATAATATCATAATTTTCAAGCAAAGATGTACTCATCTTAAAAAAAAATTTTCCTTATAAAAAAAATAACTGTAATTTTAGTATCATTTATATTTTTGTTAAAATTTTGAATTAGATTTTATTTTTATATTTTCTGCTTTCACTGTAATTTGAACGTTTTAGTAATTTTAGTATTTTTGTCAATTTTATTAGTTACTTTTAAATGCGTCTACATAGTATTATTTTTTATTAGATTGATTTAAGCAAAGATATACTAAACTTTTTCCTCATAAAAAATTTGTTTATTTTAGTATCATTTATGTACTATTATATTTTTTATAATTATAATATTATAATTAAAAATAAATATATAATTATAGTTTTTTATATTTTGAAATAGATTTTATATTTTCTGCTTTCACTTTAATTTGAGTAACTTTTAGTAATTTTGTTGTATGTTTTTGTCATTTTTATTAGTTTTTTAAATATCTATATAGTATTTTTTTATTAAGTTTTAGTTATTAATACTTTGAGTTAAACTGAATGATAATGAGAAATGTTGCCTTGACAAGTAGCTCACATAAAATAAGTTTATATATACATATATAATTTTATTTAAGTTATAGTTTATTATTTCAAGTAAAAAATGATGCACATTCTTATGAGATGAAGAAAAAGCTGTTTTATTCTGTTGAAGAAATTCAATCAATTTGCTACTACTAATAATAATACCACTTTCTATAGTGCTTTTCCAGTTCTCAATGTATTTTACAAACAGTAATAGCAGGCTCCGTCATATGACATACTTTACACACACATAATGACAGGACAAACTGCTATCAGTAAAGCGTTCCTCTCGCCCTGCAGACACCGGATGCCCAAGACGCAGTGGTGGCTGAACTTCAGACTCATGCTGAAGATGTTGGCCAAGTATCAGACGCCCTTCAACGAGTACGTGACGGGAGAGATCGAACACGTGACCCGCCGCTCTCTCAGCATAGACACTGGCTTCTAAAACCAGACACTGCTAGCGCCATCCTTCTGCAAACACACCAAACTGCCACTCCTCCGTTAAAACGGGTAAACGCCTGATCCTTTAGTGAGTAAAGGAGGCTAAAACTCCAGATTTGTGCCTAAACATGATGCATTCGAGTCCTGCATTTGCACCATGTTTACGCTGAACTCATGCAGCGTCAAAACTAGATCACTCCTGTTATAATAGAACGGTTTCCTGATAAGTTGACAAATTATTTTGTTTGCAAATATCGTATGTGTGAATAGATCGCTATGTATTTGGACCGTTTCATCAAATCCAGCTTCTGATGTGTCTGGTCTTCAATTAAACTCACATTGTTTCTAACCATATATATATATATACTGGGGGCCAGAAGTTTGAAATTATTAAGATTTTCAAATGTTTTTGAAAGAAGTCACTTCTGCTCACCAAGGCTGCATTTATTTGATGAAAAATACTGTAAAGTTTGCATGATAGGACTAGGTGTTACGATCCCAATATTCAGCACCATAGAACATTTTCCCTGTGAGCACTGTGAAAATAGTAAAATATAATTTATTGCTGTGATCAAAGCTGTATTTTCAGCATCATTACTCCAGTCTTCAGTGTCACATGATCTTCAGAAATCATTCTAATATGCTGATTTGCTGCTCAAGAAAAATTTCTGATTATTATCAATGTTGAAAACAGTTGTGCTGCTTCATATTTTTGTAGAAACCGTGACACGTTTGTTTTTTTTAGGATTCTTTGATGAATAGAAAGTTCAAAAGTACAGCATTTATTATTTTTGAATCATACTTAGGCCATGCTTTTGAATGGTAGTGTATCACAATTTTCATAAAAATATGAAGCTGTTTTCAACATTGATAATAATCATAAATGTTTCTCGAGCAGCAAATCAGCATATTAGAATGATTTCTGAAGATCATGTGACACTGAAGACTGGAGTAATGATGCTGAAAATTCAGCTTTGATCACAGAAATAAATTACAGTTCAAAATATATTCACATAGAAAATAGTTATTTTAAATTCTAATAATATTTCACAATTTTACTGTATTGTGTTTATGCACGATGTCAGTGTCAAATTGTATTGCTGTTCCAAAACAACTAATGCAAAGTACATTTAGCATTTTCTTTCATGGTGCAATGCAACACCAGTCACTACCAGTGAAAACACCGTGTTATACTTTATACTAAAACTGCTGCTGTTAGTAGATAATTCAACAACTCAAAAGTTTCTATAGAATTCACTGTTATACTCTGCCAGATCTTTATTTCAGCAGCTTTCCATAAGGGAAATGGTTTGATGTATCGTGATGAAGCACAGGTGGTGATTATGATTATGAACCTGGTGCTTTGATTGTTAAATGTTTGAACATGTATCCTGTAGTTGTGAGCTTCAGTAACGTGACTGTTATATTGTGTGCCTATGCAGTGTGATTAGTGTAAAGCAATAGATAATACTAGTGCAGCATGTTTTACTTCTCCAGTATTGAATACTCTATATTATATGGAAGCCTGAAAGATGTTTAATTATCAGGAAAATAATGTCACAATGCAATAATTATAGCTTAATTTTCTTTTTGCAAAACATCATTTTTCTTCTGCTTTTGGGGTGAAATATGGCCTGGTGTGGCCGGTTGCATAAACTGCTTAGACTGGTTATTTTAAGGCAGTTACATAAACATAGATTGTTCTAACTTGAATGCGAAAAGTAAAACATATTATAGCTTGACTAACTATAGGTGTTCAGGCTATATCCTAAAATACAGCCTTAAAACAGTGGCTGTGCTTTATGCAACTTTTGTGATTTTCACCTCAGAGCATTTCAAACTTCCATCTTTAGCAGCGTTGCATATTGGCCTTTTTACATTGTATTACTCTCAACCATTCTGAGATTGTCTTGCTGACATCTCTCTAAGTGTGCAGTGAGTTATTCATTAACAGTAGTGTTTCTGTCTATAAATGTAAGCCATAAAAACTACATGTAAAATGAATGTAATGATGCAGCCGGATGTCATATTAAAAGGACTGTCCTGTCATTTAAGAAAAATATATAATAAAAAGATATATTTAAAATACTTTGCTTTGTTGTAAGTAGCAGGAAGACAAATATAAAGACTTTTTGAACTTTAAAGTCAATTTTGTTAAGTATTGTTTTCATTTATATAGCACCAAATACATTTAATAAGAACATTCATGAAACTAATATTCCTCTAATTTTCTATTAACTATAATGCATGTATTTTAGTATACACATATATTAAAATTACATCTGTAAATAAGATATTGTGAATCATATGCTGAGCGAAACAAATTAGAACGAAATGACAAATCTAGAATATAAAATGAAACTTTAACAGACATTTGAACACATTTCTGAAGTACAGCTGTAAGGTGGAAATTTATGTTAATGAAGTTACATTTTTCCAAAGCTGAATGAAAATGGAAATGAATCCGCAGATCCTGCCGTGTCCTGTGTGGAAGAGTTCTGCCGAGGGCTCTCCGTCCCAAACGAGAAGGAAAACTCCTCTTGACGACTCTCGGCTTCATCGAACAGGAAACCTTGCAGAGAAACAAACCGTATTAATGGGTGAAAATGTGCATAAAAATAGGTTTAATCTTGTTCAGGCAAAATATATTTTTTATATTTTTCTCTGTGTTTGGTGTGCAATGTGTCCTCAGGAAAACAGGTACAAAAGCTGTCACCGGTGGTACCGTTTCAAAAAGTACAGTTTTGTACCTTTTAGATACTAATATGTACACTTTAGGTACAGATATGTTCCATTATGGACCCTTTGAGGTGTACATTTTGAAAAGGTACCGCCCCAATGAAAGCTTTTGTACCTTTTTTTTCTGAGAGTGTGGCTGTGTTCTTGACAGGTTTGGATGTTAGATATTACTCATGTTCATACTTCACCTGAGAACTTGGGTGCTGATCCTGGTGACTTCTTTTACCAGAAACACAAAATCAGATTTCAGTCATTTAAAACGTTCAGCCATTAAGCACAAACATCAATGCTCCTCCAGAAATACCTTGTCGCTGAAATAGGAGCGTGTGAAGGTAAATGGAGATGCCTACAACACACAAACACACACACAGATGAAATGATGAAACTCTTTGATGAATCAATGCATGTGCCAGTCTTCCAGCTGCTGAAGTTCACCTCTTCTGCTGCAAAATCACAGCCCAGCTTAGAGAACGCAGGTGTGCTTGGACCAGAATTCATGGAGAAGACAAAAGCGGGCGACTTGGTGTCTGAGATCTCCTGCCGTCCAGGTGAGGAACTGGGACTGTTGCTAACAGATCCAACAGTTATCGGTCTCAAACTAGTACTTTCTCTTAGATCTGTATTAATAGAAATAGTGCACTTAAACATAAATTATGTGTTTTTTGGATGCACTTGAAAACAGGTGAATTACCCAGTGCTGCCATCAGTTCTCTCTCTTTTTCCAGTATCTGTTCTTCCGTTGCTCTGATTCTCCTCTCGATTTCCTCTTTCTCAGCTTGAATCTTCAGCAGTTTTTGGGCCAGTGAGTTCTGACAGTATCGATCCTTATACTGCTGAAACACGTTCCTGTAGCTCTCCATTCTCTCCTGGAAGATTTTCCTTCAAAGACCAAGCATCTTTAACCCTATAAACCTACTGTATTTAATTTGATACATGCTTTTCTAAGGCCTATAATTTCTATGATTGCTGAAAAACCTGTTGCACACCATCTACTACATGCCTACTGCTGTCTGATTAATTATACTTGTTTGGCACAAACAAGTTTAATTGTACAAATCTCGTGCGTCACGTGTCTTTTTGCTGTGAAATCTTTACTGATTTATATGAAGTAAAGTAAGAATTAGTAGTAATATTTCAAGATGAACATTTACTGGACTCAAGCAACGTACATTTACTTGATACTACACTTTTTAGAATAATCATGTTAAAATGTTGACTTTACGTCTTGGGGTCTCAAATATGATCATCAGACGTTTATTTGTTCATCTCTCAATCATCGTATTGCATTGCATTATATGTTTTGAAACTACAGAGCTTTAATCATCAAACTAAGCATTTAAATATCATCGTACATTATTGGAGATATAGAGTGATGACTGATATTTATATCATTTTATGTAAGTATCTGCTATACCTTTATAAAGATCTAATTGATTTATATTATAAGCATCAGAATTTCATCTTAATTTTTGGCCATATGAATATTTTAGCAACTGCACCAAATTGCATATTTTTGCTCAGTTTGGGCCTCTGAATAAAATTAAGGCGTTTTCCCTCCATATTCTCACTATATCATACTATATTATGAGCAGAGCTGGGTAGATTACTTACAAATTGTAATCCGTTACTGATTCCAAATTACATGACAAATATTCTAGTCAGTAACGTAATCCATTACATTACACATTTTAGGTAATATATATATAATCAGACTAATTTTTGATTACTTTTGACCTAACTCGTTTATCACATTGATTTAAATAGGATTATCTTGTGGCATATTGATAGAAAAAGAAAAAGAACAGCCTAAATGTTGTTATTTACAACATGAAGTGCATTAAACATTTTATTACATCAAGGTTTCCCAAACTGGGGTTCATGAGGGAACTGCATGGGGTTTGTGAGTTCAATGAAAAGCAAATAATTAATTAAATCATAAAAATGTAAAATTAAATATAATTGTAATATATATTTTATTTGTTTACCTGCATGTCATGTGACCATTAACCAACGTCAGAGAGCCGTGAACATGCAAATGTGATACTTAGTTATTAAAATAATTATTTTAAAATCTCAGAGGTACTTCAAGTAAAACTATTAGGTGAAAGAGGTTCAGATGACAAAAAAGTTTGGGAATGCCTGCATTACATGTGAATAAGAAATAACGTTAATCATGTGTTTGAAAGAAAAAAGCCTTCCAAAGACATAATAATACATGATTAAATAACCCTCTGATAATTCAAATAAAAAATTAACGAGTTCATCAGTAGTTGATGCAATGTTGAAATGCTAAGAAAACACTTCTTAAAACTAAAATGATTTTTGTAAGTCCAGTGGTCAAATGCTGTGAAGTCACCTGACTAGTGACTGGTCTTTGTGTGAATGTCCACAAAACTGGACTTTCTGAATGTATACAAGCGGTAGGCTATTTTAGAAAGGAACATTTAAAAGATGAAAAAGAGGAATTAGGGAGAATCAATAAATTATGAAAAATGTATTGCTATTGTGTGAATAATATGTAATCAATAAAAAAAGTAACTGTAGTCTGAGTACGAGTATTTTAAAATGTAATTAATCTAATTACAAGGAATCTGATTACGTAATCCAGATTACATGTAATCAGTTACTACCCAGCTCTGATTATGAGCCATAAAATCCTGATGTGTCAAATATGATACTCAAGAGCAAACACATATGCAGACTTTTTCATATTTTGTCTAAAGGTTCAATAAGCTGTTCCATTTTAAAAGGAACGATTTTTCGGACTATTATTTCTTAGGCTTTACAGGCTGGACCTACATGTCTTGATTATAGCTGTCCTGTCTCGTCTCTAGCTCGGCTTCCAGCGTCTTTTCGTACTGAAGCAGCAGATGTCCTGTTCGCTGGAGACTGATATCAGAACAGTGGTATTTATATTATAGTATATTATACTCAGTTTTAATATTTGAGCTTAACCTCCTGAGACCCTGCATCCTCATATGAGGACATCATATTTTAGTGAATTTCTCTGAGACGTTACATGCCACAGTTTTAAGTCTGGATGTCCTGTACAGAGCACATTCAGGGCTTTTCAGAGATGCTAAATGTTTGGATGTTTCACTATGACCACCCCCTCTCTTTGGTCTTCAGATATGTCTGATATTAATTTAGTGACACTCTTATGGAAATAGGATAATATTTTGTAATTGTCATTTAAATCGGACAAATTTTTAAACTGTGTGCCATAAATCAACATCTCAGCAAGTATTACTCTCAATATTACACTTCTTTTTTCATTACATGTTGCCCCAAAAACACATTAATATGCAAATTAGATTTAGTTTATAGATACATTATATAGAATGAGAAAACCTGTTTGTGGCCATTTTTCACACATTTTGCATGAAGAAAAATGGTTTATCAAATCATTCTGTTATAACATAGTTGAGAATTATCTTTATACAAAGTTTGGTAAAAAAAAATCCTTAAAACTAAAAAAGTATTGGTGATTTTTAAAAAATCAATTGTTTTTGCCTATGCATGTTTATTCATGTCTTTTTATTTTTTTAAATAAATTGAGTCCCGATGTCCTCTACCAAGGACGTAGCATAACTTATGAATGAAATATCATTTTTTTTATGTTTACATTTTTTTAATGCTCTAAACAATGTAATGACATCAAAAAATACTAATTTTTTCCTAAAATGTTTTGCCGGGTCTTAAGAGGTTAAGAATACACACTTTGCCGTACTTTTTAGAGTTGTCTTTGATAAACCTCAAAGTGTTTTGTTTGTGCTGGATCTCCTCATTGAGTTTGCTGATGATCTTGTGAGTTGTGCCACTGTAATCCTTCTTCTCCTGAATGCTGGACTCACAAACTAAAAACACAAATGATGACATTTTGTTGTTATTTCAATGTGAGTGATTCTTCAATTAGCAGAATGTTTATCCTTTCTAAGTTGTTTCCACTCTTTTACAAACGTACTTTGTATTTGCTGTTTGAGGTCATCCTTCTTCTGAGCGAGTTCTCGAGTTTCTATACCTGTTTATATATAACAGTATACAGTTCATATCAAGTTAAACGTAAAAAAATATGTAAACAAATGATGAAATGAAGCGCCATCACTCACCTAACTGAAGCAGCAGGTTGTCCAGTTGATTTACCGTCTGCTCCTCCATTCAAAACCTGATAAAACACTCACAAATGCCACACGGATCACGTAAATAGATGTATTTTTCAATCTTAAAATGTTATTTAACTCAAATGTGGATTAACGTGTTTTGAACAGAGCCCGTGCGCGTCAGTTACGCCGTCCGTTACTGCGGGAGATTCGGAGTGTTGCCAAGTCCATGGTTTTCACGCGGATTACGGCTATTTTAACACTGTTGCCTCCGGTTGTTTTTCATGTCTGCGAGCGAATTTTAAAACAAACAAATAAATAAATAAATACAAAAACGTGTATTTTACGTGTATTCCCCCCCCCGGAACGCGATTGAGCTGTTTTTGGCCTAGTTTTGAGTAGCAATTGGGCGGGTTTTGTTGTGAAAACCTGGCAACCCTTGTGGTAAGTCAGAATCAGGGTTGCCAGGTTACTCAAAACTAGGGTTTTGTTGTGTAAACCTGGCAACCCTTGTGGTCAGTCAGAATCAGGGTTGCCAGGTTACCCAAAACTAGCTCAATCGCTTTCTGGGAGGTACAATACAGCACATGTGTTTATTATTATTATTATTATTTTTATTTTTTTATTTTTTTTATTTATCTATTTATTTTTAGTTATTTGTCTGTATGTATTTAATTTTGTATGTGAAGCTTTACAAGTTGTGATGTTTGTTTTTTCCTTTGATTTTCCTGTAGAGGTTCTATCTGTTCTGTACTGTTTATTATTTGATGCATAATAAAAAATAGTTTAGCTTACTAATAAATTTATTTTTAATATATTTAATATAATATATAATAATTATGGTATTAATTTAAATTAATATATAATAATTATGGTATTTGGTAAATAAAAAAAATAAAAAAACATTAAAAATTAATTAAATTAAATTAAGTATTTGGTTACCCTGGCGTGTGACAGGTCGTTTTCTGAATAAATAATTCAAGATTTGGGGAGCTGCAGATTTGACCATGTAACATCAAACATTTAATTAATAACATATTATATGCAATTTTGTATTTACACTAATTTATTATTTTACTTAATGCGCATTTATTTATTAAAATTAATTATTTTAAAGAAATAAATGCATATTTAATATACAGACGCTGAGTGTCATTGCTTTAACTGGGGGAGGGGCTTCGATTGATCGTCATCTGATTGGACGAGACAGACGTTCCAGATTCAGTGGGCGGGGCTTGCGGTCATTGTGGCCCAAGAGCATCTACATGGCGGCTGCTGTTGGGCATCAAAACCAGCTGAGCGTTTCATCGCAAGAGTTTTCACAGCTGTTCTTTCATGTATTTGCAACTGGAAGGTAAGAATGCAGTTATTATGAACTAAGCAGGAGCCTCTGGTGGTTGTGAATAAGACGTTTGTTACAGTAGATCCTGGTTTGGGTGTGATTAAACCCAGCTGAGAGGAAAACAGCCTCCGCCTGCAGCATGGAGCTCAAGCTTTACCGAGCACTGATTCAAAATAAACCGTGATCTCAGATATTAAAATTCAGTTTCAGATGCTGTTTTATTAAAACACACTCTTCTGATACTCATGTATGTCTGTTTCTCTGACAATAGAGCTGAATGGACGGAAGGAAGGGTGTTGTTGGCTACACAAAAGCTATTGTTACCTACATGTCAGTGTTTTTATATAATTTAACCATTTATTAATATTTTGAATTAGCTTTTATTTTTATATTTTCAGTTTAAGTTTTAGTAATTTTGTTATGTGCTCGTTTTGATTTGTTTTATTGTTATGTGTTTGTTGTGTTATTGTTAACTATTTTAACATTTAAAAATATTGGCTTTTAAAAATATTTATATTTAGCTTTAATTTATCTTTATTTCAGTTTTAGTCATTTTAATACTTCAACCTAAACTTATTTTATTCCAGTTGGTTGTCAATGCAACATTTCTAATTAGTAATTTTGTTATGACTTTGTCATTTTCATTAGTTTTTATTTTTCTATTTAGCTTAAATGTTGTTTTATTTCAGTTTCAGTAATTTAAGTACTTCAACCTAAACTTTTCTAATTAATTCCAAAACATTTCTAATTTTAGTTTTAAGCATGCAATCTCATGTCTAACGTTAGTAAAGTTTCCTTTTCATAAAAAAACAGACATATTTAAATTTTTCACCATAATTTCCTCCCTCTTTCTGACCCTTAATGATGATGCAAATTGGGAAGAAGTTTTGAGCTATGAAAGTGATGTAAAAGTTATACTCAAAAACTCTTATCTTAAAAGATTAAGGAAAATTCGATTCTTCATGATATGAGGCCTTTGACTGAAATCCTTTAAGTCAGATTTATTTCTGTAGTGCTTTATACAACACAGATGGTTTCAAAGCAGCTTCACATGAATAAACAGAAAAATAACAGCGTTAATGTCGTAAAATAATGGAACAGATTAAATTTCAGTTGTAAAGTATAAGACAATAATGACATTAATCAGCTCAATTTAGTTCAATGTTGATTCAATTCAGTTCAATAACTGTTAATGTTGTTAATGCAGTTGAATCCGTAATATTACTGAATATTAATGGTCTTTGTCTTAACATAGGGAATGCATAAAAAACCACACAGCACTCTGGATTCTGTCTCATCTTAAATGAAATGTCTTGACCTTATTGCCTCCAGACAGCTGCTACGTGGCGCTCACCGGGACCATCACGCGTGGAAAGAAGAAAGGTCAGATGGTGGACATTCACGTCACGCTCACAGAGAGAGAGCTGCAAGAGATGGCCAGGTCAAAGGAGCGTCTGGATGCCGAATGCGACGCTCACGAGGGGTTGAGCCGCTCGTGCGGTTTTGGGCTTTCTCAGGGTCCCCACGCCGTCCTGTGGAGTCTCTCCTGCCCTCCCGTCATCTTCGTCCTGTCCTTTATCACCTCGTTTTACTACGGTACTCTCACTTGGTACAATATTTTCCTGGTGTACAATGAGGAGCGGACGTTCTGCCATAAAATCACAGTCTGCCCGTTCCTCATCATCTTCTACCCCGGGCTCATCGTGGCGCTGTCGCTGGGCTTGTACTCGGCCGTGGTTCAGGTGTCCTGGGCCTTCAGCGAATGGTGGCTGTCGGTCAGGGATCTGGAGAAGGGTCTCTGCGGATGGGCTTGTGGGAAGCTCGGATTGGAGGACTGTTCTCCGTACAGCGTAGTCGAGCTGCTGGACTCGGACACCATTTCTGGGAGTCTGCAGGGAAAGTCACTGCAAACATCCTCGGTGTGAATGGAGATCATCCGAGATTTTCTCCACTGGTTACACAGCCCTGCATCTTCTGCTGATTTGCCAAAAATGCCTAGTATTAGCTAATTTGATGATGCTGAGTTAAAAAAAAATGTGAACTTTCCATCACATAGTTTTTTCACAAAATAAGAATGATTTTTCTAATTATATATATGTGTGT
>NW_015629514.1:37803-38425 GCF_001515625.1 Sinocyclocheilus rhinocerous
GATGATGCCGTCAGGCAACCATAATCCACAGCACTCCAGTCCATCAGTTAACATCTGGAGAAGACAAAAGCTGAAACAAATCCAGCATTAAGATGTTTTTAAATTCAAGCCATCGCTTCATAATCCATAATAATGCTTCCTCTAGTGAAAACGTCCATCCCCTGTTGTCTCTCACATTAAAATCCAGCCACATATTTGTTTAGAGCTGTTTTGGACTGTAAATGGTGCTTGATCTGTGCAGATTTCTCTCCTGATTGAGACCAGATTTTTCACTGGAGAAAGCAATATTATGGATAGAGGACGATAGAGGATAGCCAGAAGTAAAAAATGTCTTGATGGATTTGTTTCAGATTTTGTCTTCTCCAGATGTGAACTGATGGACTGGAGTGCTGTGGATTACTTGTGCCTGACGGCATCATCACAATATGGTCAGGGGCATAACATTTCTGTCACACACTTGAGGTATTCGGCCAATCATAACGCACTGGATCAGCTTTGATGCACTTATTAAAATGATAAAATCTGAGAAAAAATCTGATTCTGAGAAATGTAGCATTGCATCAGTGTCTCAGCAATGGATGCTCTGCAGTGAATGGGTGCCGTCAGAATGAGAGTCCAAACA
>NW_015629514.1:38467-47523 GCF_001515625.1 Sinocyclocheilus rhinocerous
AAGTGCATCTGCTGTTGTCTCTCACATCAAAATCCAGCCACATATGTGTTTAGATCTGTTTAAATGGTGCTTGATCTGTGCAGATTTCTCTCCTGATTGAGACCAGATTTTTCACTGGAGAAAGCAATATTATGGATAGAGGACGATAGAGGATAGCCAGAAGTAAAAAATGTCTTGATGGATTTGTTTCAGCTTTTGTCTTCTCCAGATGTTAACTGATGGACTGGAGTGCTGTGGATTACTTGTGCCTGACGGCATCATCACAACATGGTAAGGGGCGTAACATTTCTGTCACACACTTGAGGTATTCGGCCAATCACAACGCACTGGATAGCTGGCCAATCACAGCACACCTTGCTTTTCAGACCGATGAGCTTTGTAAAAATCGACGCGTTTCAGAAAGGCGGGGCATAGAGGAGAAACAATAATGTACAATATGTGGAAAATAATGTGTTTTTTGAACCTTAAACCGCATAAACACATTTCATTACACCAAATACACAACATAATGTTCTTTTTAGCAGCATCATATGACCCCTTTAATTTTGGATCCTGGGCCAAACTTTTGTGTTACTTATTTAGTCTCTTGCTTACCAAGAAGGTTGTTTTTTTACGAAACAGTGTTTCCTGTTTTCATATTGTATGTCAGACATTCATTCTTTCATAAGACATACATTTAAAATATTAATTCTTGGCCAAAATATCATTTGTTTTACTTATTAAGTCTCTTGCTCACCAACAAAGTTGTTGCTTTTAACAGCATTTTTTCATATTGTATGTCAGACATTCTGCTTTCAGATGATGTGTATTTAAAATATTTATTGTTTGCTCTTTTCTTGTATTTATTTTAACAGTTTGCATGTTTTATTTTTAATTTTAAAAAAAATTCTGTAAAGCAGATGGGTTAAGGAAAGAGCACAGGAGTAAAGGCTTTTCATAACCCCCTGTGAAAACTGTGAGGTTCTTTGTGAGGTTGTGAGAAGCCCTGCATATTCTCTGAGTAGTTTTATTGATGGCAAACCCCAGAGAGAATTTAATAAACAAACACAAAAGGGGCAGATGATGTGCAGAATGTTATGAGTGCGTGTTTATGTGTGTGTGTGTGTGTGTGTGTGTGTGTGTGTGTGTGTATGGAGGGAGAGAATTTAATAAACAAACACAAAAGGGGCAGATGATGTGCAGAATGTTATGAGTGCGTGTTTATGTGTGTGTGTGTGTGTATGGAGGCTGACAATGATCCCAAATATTATTTTCATAACCAGTGCAAAGAACATTTTAAATCATTGCATATCATATGCATTATGAGAAATCTGTTTCATTTTCATCGGTGTTTTAATTTTTCCTTTGTTTCTCTTTTATTTAATCATTTGACTTACATTTTTATTTTGCAGTGATGCTCTAAAGAGAATAAAATTAATATGTATTATCATGTCTGGTTTGTGTGTCTGTTGTGATCTGCAAAACAAAACACGTGTTAAACACCCTTTGAAGAATTTATAATGTAGGAATTTTGCAGATGACTTACAATTAATTCGCTGAAGAAAAAAAACATTCTAGGAAAGGTATATTAAACAATGTTTTCCCTTTCGCTTGCTCACTGAGTTATTAACCCTCTGATGCATGAAAATATATTTTGATGCTTCTTTTTTACCTTGCTTCTTTCAGAATTGCGTGATACAAACTCGCAATTCTGACTTTTTTTCTCAGAATTGTGAGATATAAACTCGCAATTGCGAGTTATGAAGTCAGAATTGTGAGATATAAAACTCAGCCCATTTCGTGTCATGGTTTCTCTGCCACCACAGAGGATGTATTAAATTGGACATTAGGCCTTGATATCCGAGGTACTGCTACAAATTTTGAGCAAATAAATCTCTATTAATTCATATGCATCCATGCTCTCGTTTCTTCATAGTAAGATGGCAGTGACGCACAAAGGAAATGTGTTATAGCATATAAAACTAGAAAATGTAACGCGTAAGCATGCAAAATATTCCCGTTCACGTGTGAATAGTTTCTCGAGGGCATGAAAAAGTTTCTTGTGTGCATGCAAAAGTCTGTATGTATGTATGATAGAAAATCAATGAAGAAAAAAACCCTGAGAAAATAAACAATATTTACAGATGACTGTACTATATACCAAATATAAAACTGAAAATAATGCAGTATGAACCATTTATGTTAAATATGGCCTGAAAATCAACTGAGAGGTTTGGATATTTGAGTCTGGAAAAGTATGGATTTTTTCAATGGAAAATGTGTAGGAACCCTGATAACTGTTTTGCAGCAAGCGCTTGATTGAGGTCCTCTATATTTCAGGTGTTTGCTGAGAATAAGGATGAGGTGGGTTTGGTGCTGTTTGGTACCGACAGCACTAAGAACCGTCTGGCCAAAGACGGCCAGTATGAGAACATCACGGTTCACCGTCACCTCATGATGCCTGATTTTGAGCTGCTTGAGGACATTGAGAGCAAACTGCAACCTGGTGGTCAGCAAGCGGACTGTATCCTTCCAGTTACCCTACAAATGTTGATAAGACAACAACACACGTTATAGATCTCACGAGGCGATCGGTTAAAGGAATAGTTCACACAAAAATGATATTGTGCTGAACGTTTACTCACCCTCAGGTCATCCAAGATGTAGATGAGTGTGTGTCTTCAACAGATTTGTAGAAATGTAGCATTGCATCAGTGTCTCAGCAATGGATCCTCTGCAGTGAATGGGTGCCGTCAGAATGAGAGTCCAAACAGCTGATAAAAACATCACAATAATCCACTCTATTGAAGTGGAAAGCTGTGTGTTTGTAATAAATTCATTATTAAGACATTTTTAACTTCAAACCGTCGCTTCCAGCTAAAATATGAATCCATAATCCATAATAACTGCTTCCTCTAGTGAAAAAGTGGTCTGATCTGAATCAGGAGAGAAATCTGCACAGATCAAGCACCGTTTACAAGCCAAAACAGCTCTGAACAAATATGTGGGTGGATTTTGATGAGAGAGACAACAGGAGGTGTACTTTTTCACTGAGGAAGCGTTATTATGGATTATGGACTTTTAGTCTGAAACAGTGGCTTGAAGTTAAAAACGTCTTGATGGATTTGTTTCATCTTTTGTCTTCTCTAGATGTTAACTGATGGACTGGAGTGCTGTGGATTACTTGTGGATTATTGTGATGTGAAACGATGAAGACTTTAGCTGGAGAAGATGAAGTGTTCTCTCATGGGAGAAACACGTTATTATTTAAAGCAGCTGCAATTATTTCTGTCCTAACTTATAAAGTTTGGTGAAATTATTTAAGATTCAAATATGGGAAAAATCTAAATATTGAGAAAATCATCTTTAAAGTTGTTCAAATGAAGTTCTTAGCAATGCATATAACTAATCAATTGATCTATTTACGGTAGGAAATTTACAAAATATCTTCATGGAACATGATCTTTACTTAATATCCTAATGATTTTTGGCATAAAAGAAAAATCTATAATTTTGACCCATACAATGTATTTTTGGCTATTGCTACAAATATACCCCAGCGACTTAAGACTGCTTTTGTGCTCCAGGCTCACATATAGGAGCAGAAAGCCTTAAATTGCTAATGTCATGGCATGGCTTTGCTGAAAATTAATATCGTCCTCAGTATTTTTGTCTTGATTTCCAATACAAATATCTAAACATCCTTAAATTTACTTCAGATGCAAAATGAAGATATGAAGTCTTGTTTTATGAGAAACTGAACAAAATTAAGTGAGTTTATGCTTAAGAGCAAATATCTGTCAATGGGGATTGAAAACTTGTTTTCTCATTGAATTAAGTTGATTTTTCTTTTTAGTCATAAACTCACTTCATTTTGATCAGTTTCACAGAAACTTGCATTTTCAAACTTTGAAGTGTTGCTAATGCAACTTTCTGCTCCCTAGACATTTACATTTAGAGAACATATTGATGTATTGTGTTCCCGTCCATTTTTTCCTAACAATTTCTTTACTTGGTCTTAAAAAGTCTTAAATTTACTTTTTTTTAAACTTGTAGAAATGCTGACTGAAACTAAATTGAGTTGAATAATGACACTATTGTCTTCTGTAGAGCTGCTTAAATGACATGAAATACATCCGGATATTTCAAACAGATTTTTAATCTCTTTTAAAACTAGATTAGATCAAGTGGTATTTACCAGATGTGGCATAGGTCATACAAGACTGACTCATGCATTTTTGCTTAAAGGTGAAGACCCTACTCAATGTATGCTTTGCAAGGTTCCCCTTTCTGTTAAACATATTTTATTGGACTGTCCAGCTTTTAATGTACCATATTTTAAGAATATTTGCGATAACGATATTTATGACGATATAGACAATGTATATTTTTTCTTGGACTGTCCAGCTTTAAATGTACAGAGAAAACTCTTTTATGAAGTGAACTCACTTAAAGAGTTATTTAGTAAAATTTTGCCAGGAAAAGTTTTAGAATTGTTATCACATGTTAGTGTAAAAAAATCTTGTGTGATATAACTTGTTTGTTTGCTGGTTTTTATTGTATTTGTTATTTTTTTTAATTGTTTTTGCCATGAAAATAGCCTTTGAATAAATATATATACTATACTATGTAGAGCTGCTTTACAGCTGAAATTGATTTTGTTTTATAATTGATGAATTCTGCAACATTAACTGTTCTTTATCTGTTTATTTTTGTGAAGCTGTTTTGGCACAGTCTATATTGTAGAAACTGCTATATAAATAAATGTGACTGTGTGCTTGGCTGCACTAAACAGTAGATGGTGCCCTTTTCAAACGAGTGCATTTTATCTTATGGGCTTACCTGATCTAGATTCTATAGTGACTACAAGATCTTGTTATACTAAGCTTTGTGAGTGCAATGTTTATGAAATCTCTCTAAAACTTGAAAAGAGTGTGAGAACCCCGACAGGACAAAATAGGAAGCTACCGATAACAAATTGTGTGGTCAGTATGACGATTATTTAAGCACATACTCCAGAATCAAGTAGTTTTACAGAAAAACTTCATTATATGTGTAAATTTCAGCATTTTGTACTGTACTGATGTGTTTTGCCTTGTTTTTCCCATAATAATGTACAGTGACAGATGTTTATTTGTCTGTTTGATGCAGATTCATTGTCATCAGTTTATGGGAATCCAAGTTGTCAAAGTTGCAAAGTTTTTGCTCCCAGAGATGATGAGGTGAGTTCCTCTGTGAATTTGCTATAATCAGTTCAGTAAGTATCAGTAATTGTGATGTTTGAATACATGCTGTAGCGACAAAAAGGCTGAGGGCGCATCTAAAATGATTTTCATTTTAACCTGGAAATTAGCAAAGTATTAGGGTTTTGAAAAAAGTAATATAATGTGAAATTAAGAATATTTATCAGTAACTAATCAAACGTGGCATTCTAATATTCATGTCCATTTGTCACTCAAATTATTATGTTGATAGTATATTCTGTAATTACACTACTGTTCAAAAGTTTGGGGTTGGTATGATTTTTTATGTTTTTGAAAAATGTTTTATATTTTTTTAATTTATTTGTACTGTAAAAATAGTGAAATATTTTTAAAATTTAAAATAAGTTCTTTATGTGTCGGTATATTTTAAACTGTAATTTATTCCTGTGATCAAAGCTGTATTTTCAGCATCATTACTCCAGTCTTCAGTGTCACATGATCTTCAGAAATCATTCTAATATGTTGATTTGCTGCTCGAGAAACGTTTATGATTATTATCCATGTTGAAAACAGTTGTGCTGCCAAATATTTTTGTGGAAACCGTGATGCTTTTTATTTTTTCAGGATTCACAGATGAATAGAAAGTTCAAAAGAACAGCATTTATTTGAAATGGAAATATTTTATAAATATTATAAATGTTTTTACTGTCACGTTTGATCAATTTAATGCATCCTTACTTAATAATTTTTTATATTAATTTATAAAAAAAAACAATTAGCTGACCTCAAACTGTTGAACAGTAGTGTAATATGTGACCCTGGAGCACAAAAGCAGTCTTAAGTCGCTGGGGTATATTTGTAGCAATAGCCATTAAAGATGAATAGTTTTATTGTATGTATGCAGCATGCAGCAGTGGTGCTGTCCACTCTGATTCTCCCTCGACAGTCTAAAGAAGGCAGCGATTGTGCGTTATGCTTACAATCATCGCAGCAACCCTCAAGTGGGCGCCGCTTTTCCCTGCATAAAGGAGAAATATGAAGTATGTGGATTCACATCAAACAGAAAACACACTATAAATGATTCATCTTCAGTATGTTGCACACCAGAGTCACTCCTCATGTCTCTTGTCCTCAGTGTCTGCTGTACGTGCAGCTGCCGTTTATGGAGGATCTCCGACAGTTCACTTTCCCAGTGCTGGACAACAACAAGAAGTTCACGCCTTCAGGTTGGTCCTCACATAACCACCCTCAAAACAGGAGCCGGTTTCTAGCAGATGTGTATACAGCTCACCTGTATTCATTGAATTCTGCACCATTATCCTGCATCAGCTATTTCTTTGGTCTTCTCAGGGTTTCTGCAGGTCTTAAAAAGTCTTAGTTTGCCCTTCTACAAATTAAGGCCCCAAAAGGTCTCAAATCATAGCAGAAAGTCTTAAACTCATAATTCAGTCATGGCATTAAATGTTGCATGCATTGCATTAAATTTAATATCTTTGTCAGTATTTTTATTTTGCTTTCCAATACAAATATCAGAACATCATTAAATGCAAAATCAAGTCTTGTTTTTTTTGTTTTTTGAGAAATTTATCAAAAGGAAGTGAGTTTATGATAAAACGAGAACAAATATCTGTCAATGGGGAATGAACTTGATTTCATTTTGAATAAAGTAGATTTTTTTTTCTGAGCCCATTAGCAGATATTTGTCCTTTTTCATCATAAATTCACTTCCTTTTGATAAATTTCTCAGGAAAAAAGACGACTTATCATGTGTCGTGTTTGCATTTTTATTTAAAAAAAAAAAGTTTAGACATGCACTGAGAAGTAGCTGAGGAAGAGCAGCAGTTTTGTGCAGTGTGTTCAGAAGATTATTTATTTATTATTATTTAGTCATTTAGCAGACGCTTTTATCCAAAGCGACTTACAAATTAGAACAACAGAAGCAATCAATTGTAGTATTAAAACAACTAAAAACAGATCCGAAACTTAAGGCTAAAACTGTATAAATACTACTTATACACATTTTAAAAATAAAGAAATTAAATGAAAATGACAAATGCATACAACAAAATTTAAAAACGTAACATTTACATGAAAAACGTACTGTAGAAGTACTGTAAACTGTAGTTTACTGTAGAAGATACAGTAAAAGTTAGTTCCATATTCTAGTTAAGCTATTTTTGGTAAAAAAAAGTAATGGAGATCGGTTAGAAGTTATATTTGCAAACTTTGAAATGCTGCTAATTCAACTCATTGTGTTTCTCCTTAGACATTGTGCTTATTCCTTACATTTTCTTTAATTGGTCTTGAAGTCTTAAATTTGCCTTCATGAAACTTACAGAAAGCCCGTCTTCTGAGGCACATCCAGACTAAAGGAGACGAATGTTGATGCTGTTGGTTGACTGTGATGGTCTCTGTGTGAATGTCTCTGGTCAGAGTCTCGGCTGTCAGCCGTCGACGCCCTGATCGACTCCATGATGCTGGTGCAAAAGGATGATGATGGAGAGAGCGTGGATGTCTTCAAAGTCAACCACATTCCAAACCCACAGTTCCAGAGACTTTTCCAAGCATGATGGGACGGGGTGGTGGATGTTTCTCTGTTTTTATCAGCCTGATAATATTTGATGCAGTCATAAAAGTCAAATACATTTGCATTATGCATTTAGCTGATGCTGCTTGTATGCAAACTGACTTACAAAAGAGGAGCAAAAGCAATTCATAGATTCAGAATGTTGAATGTAAAAAAAATCAAGGATTTTCACACTAAATAAACTCAAGGAAGAATAATATTTAAGCATTTTCATTCATATGCATAAATGTAAGTAACTATACATAGTCATAAACATAAATATTTACCTATTTATTTTGGTTACACTTTTTCAATTAGTAGATCATTTAATAGCTAATATAAACAAAAAATTAATAATACCTTTACAGCATTTATTAATCTAGGTGAAAATTAATTTAAACATATACTGTGATTTATTAGTTAATACATCTTGAAAATACACGAACACTTACTAATAAACAAATATTTAAGTATTTTCAAGTTGTGTAAATTGATGAACCATAGTATATGTGTAAATTAATTTTAACCTAGAATAATAAATGTTTTTCATTGTTAGTTCATAATATTAAAAGTTTGGAGTCAGTAGAATTTTTTTTTTTTTTTAATGTTTTTGAAAGAAGTCTCTTCTGCTCACCAAGGTTGCATTTATTGAATCAAAAATACAGTAAAAACAGTAATATTGTGAGATGTTATTACAATTTCAAATAACTGTTTTCTATTTGAATATATAGTAAAGTGTAATTTATTTCTGTGATCAAAGCTGAATTTTCAGCATCGTTACTCCAGTCTTCAGTGTCACATGATCTTCAGAAATCATTCTAATATGCTGATTTTCTGCTCGAGAAACATTTCTGATTATTATCAATGTTGAAAACAGCTCAATATATTACGCAGACACCATGATGTACTCCCATTCAAAAGTTTGGGGTATGCGTTTTTAATAAAAATTAATGCTTTTATTTAGCAAATATGCATTAAATTGATCAAAAATTCTATTTTTAAAAAAGCTTTTCTTTTGAACTTTCTATTCATCCAGTCTTCAGTGTCACATGATCCTTCAGAAATCATTCTAATATGCTGATTTGCTGCTCCAGAAACATTTCTGATTATTATCAATGTTGAAAACAGCTCAATATATTACGCAGACACCATGATGTACTCCCATTCAAAAGTTTGGGGTATGCGTTTTTAATAAAAATGAATGCTTTTATTTAGCAAATATGCATTAAATTGATCAAAAATGACAGTAAAGACATTTATAATGTTACAAAAGATTCCTATTTCAAATAAATGCTGTTCTTTTGAAC
>NW_015629514.1:47690-48844 GCF_001515625.1 Sinocyclocheilus rhinocerous
TCCAGTCTTCAGTGTCACATGATCTTCAGAAATCATTCTAATATGCTGATTTTCTGCTCGAGAAACATTTCTGATTATTATCAATGTTGAAAACAGCTCAATATATTACGCAGACACCATGATGTACTCCCATTCAAAAGTTTGGGGTATGCGTTTTTAATAAAAATTAATGCTTTTATTTAGCAAATATGCATTAAATTGATCAAAAATTCTATTTTTAAAAAAGCTTTTCTTTTGAACTTTCTATTCATCAGAGAATCCTGAAAAAAGTTTCCACAAAATATTAAGCAGCAAAAACATTGATAATAGTAAGAAACATTATTAATAACTGAGCATCAATAATAATTGAGCAGTAAATCAGCTACTCAAGAAACATTTCTATTCTTATCAGTGTTGATACAGTTGTGCGGCTTCATATTTTTGTTGAAACTTGATTCTTTGATGAATAGGAAGTTCAATAGAACAGCATATATAACAGAAATAGAAATCTTTGTAACATTATAAATGTCTTTAATGTCACCTTTGAAGAAGTTAGTGCATCCTTGCTGAGCCCAGATCTTACAGATACTGTAAGTACTAGTGTTTATTCACCCTCACATCTCCTCTCTCTGTCCTTCAGTAATACAGTGATTCAGGTGTGTGACACTGGCTGTGAAATCCGTGTGTCTCTGCAGTGGCTCTCATTGATCTTTTCTTGGCTTGCGTCCTCAGTGCTTGCATCACCGCGGTGTGAATCCTGACGATCCCCTGCCGCCTGCAGAGCCTGAAGAGGCTGAAGAGGGATCTAGAGCGGCCCCAGGACGTGTCGACCCGCTGCCAGGCCCCTCTGCAGGACGTCAAGACCAAGTTCCCTCTGAAAGTGGTGGTGAAAAGAAGGAGCAGAAGACAAGCGCAGACGTGTTCGGCAGCAGGTGAGAATGGAGCTGTGGATGAAGTGCTACATGACTTCCAGCATATACATGTCAACCGGTAGAGATTGTGGGAGACATATGTGACCCTGGAGCACAAAAGCAGTCTTAAGTCGCTGGGGTATATTTGTAGCAATAGCCCAAAATACATTGTATGGGTCAGAATTATTGATTTTTCTTTTATGCCAAAAATCATTAGGATATTAAGTAAAGATCATGTTCCATGAAGATATTTTGTAAATTTCC
>NW_015629514.1:48861-52510 GCF_001515625.1 Sinocyclocheilus rhinocerous
TTACATCAATGATGATGCATAATTCTTCCCTTTTGACTGGTTTTGTGGTCCAGGGTCACATATTTGCACAGCTGGTTTTCTGTTCTCAGTAAGGTTTCTGCAGGCCTTAAAAAGTCCTAATTTGCTCTTCCACTAATTGAAACCTCAAAAAGGTCTTAATTCAGAACAGGAAGTCTTAAATTGATAAAGTCGAGGCATTAAATGTTGCATGCGCTGCAAAAAATTAACATCTTTCTCTGTAGTTTTGTGTTGTTTTCCAGTATATCTAAACATGCTTAAATCAATATACATTTACTTGAGATGCAAAATGACGATAAATATGAAGTCTTGTTTTCTGCAAAATTTTGCAAAATTAAATATGCTTATGCTGAAATAGAAACAAACGTGATAATGGGGTCAGAAAAATCTACTTGTTTTCCCTTTTAATTAAGCTCTTTTCTAACCCTTTTGGAAGACATTTGTTCTTGTTTTAATTGTAAACTCACTTATTTTTTATTTGTTAATTTCTTTGTCCCCTTACATTTTTGATTTCTTAAATTTTCTTTACTTGGTCTTAAAAAAAAGTCTTAAGTTTACCTTCATAAAACCTGAAGAAACACACAGTAATGCAACCCTTATGGGAGGGGTTTATTTTGTGATTGACCAATCAGAATGAAGTATTCCAGAGGGGTGTGTAACAAAGGATTTAAGCACCGCCCACGCCTAGAGTGTGTTTCCAGTGTCAGTGGTGTCATCATACTTTTGAGGCTGATCTTTCTTGCATTTTTACTGTTCATAATCTGAGATTAGTTCGTATTAATTGCTGTTGTGTGTCTTTATCAGTGCTGACGAACAGAGTTTAACCTGGCCGAGATTACGGAGGGAAACTTTACATCGGTACATTACATGTACATCACTCAGATTAAAATGACAAGATATTTTACGTTTATATTTATATACACTACCATTCAAAGGTTTGGGTCATTTTGAAAGAAATGAATACTTTTATTCATCAAGGATGCATTAAATTGATCAGAAGTGACAGTTAAGACGTTTATAATGTTGCTAAAGATTTCGATTTCAAATAAATGCTGCTCTTTTGAACGTTCTGTTCATCAAAGAATCCTGAAAAAAGGTTTCCAGAAAAATATTAAGCAGCACAACTGTTTTCAACATTGATAATAATCAGAAATGTTGCAAATCAGCATATCAGAATGATTTCTGAAGATCATGTGACACTGAAGACTGGAGTAATGATGCTGAAAATACAGCTTTGATCACAGAAATAAATTTCAGTTTAAAATGTATTCACACAGAAAACACTTAATTTAATTTATAATAATATTTCACTATTTTTACAGTATTTTTAATCAAATAAATGCAGCCCTGGTGAGCAGAAGAGACTTTTTTCAAAAACATAAAATCCTAACTTTTGTGTAATAGTGTAATATATACATTAAATATATGCATTTAAATAATTTTTATATTTATTTGTTTTTTTTTTATTAATGCTTTTCCTTAAAATTCATAAAACATTTCAGTCTTAAAGTCAATGTAAAATACCTTCCACAATCCATTTTGTACGTAACACGACGTATTTCAGAGTGAAAAGGGTATTAAATAGGAAAAAAAAAAAAGTAGGACAGAGCTTGCGTCAGCAGAAAAAGTTCTTTCAGAGTACAATAAGTCCAGGAACATGTATTCACTCTGACTTCAGTAGCGTGTGAAGTATCGCACTTTAACAGACGCTCTCCCTTTCAGGTTGGCAGCGTCAATCCAGTCAGAGATTTCTGCAGACAGACCGTTTCTTTCGATCAGGGTGAGATTTGATTGTTCGGTTTCATCTTCTTTTCTACTCTCACTCCTCAACCTTCACAAGCGTGTCTACTATTAAACATGCTGTAATGTAAATGCACTATTACTGCTCCTGGCATGTCTGCAAGGCCTCGCTAAAGACTGAAAGATACTCTGAGACACTGAATAGTCGCTCGGCGTTAAATGATTTGTGTTGTTTCTGAATGTTAGCTGCAGGTTTTGTTGTTAGCGCGGTGGCTTTGATAATCATTGTTTTGTAACCTTGACAGTATGCCAGCAGCTGACCTACAGGATTGAGCAGTTGCTCGGCAACAGGAGCCCCGAGTACTACATGAAGAGCATCGCCTGTATCCAGGCCTTCAGGGATCAGTCCGTATCGGTGAGCTCTCAATTAAACCTCCGGATCCAATCAGGGATCGCTTAAGGATCAGTCGTTTTTGCGGGTCGGTAGGAAAAACAAGCTGCCGGAGGATGTTGGGATTCATTTCAGACAGACTGAGCTCAGCTGGAGTCTGAGGCTCCGGTCCAAAACCTTACCTAGACAGGATTTCAGTGCACTTCTGATTTCAGACAAATTCTGAGGATCAAATCACATCCGCAAAGAAGGCAAACACATAATCATTTAAAAATAATAGAAGTTAAGTTTGTGAACGAATTAGTGTTGAAAAATATAATTAAAATGGCTTTGGTTTAATTTAAAGTAGACCATTTTACCCAATCTTTGTGTGTGTGATGTATTCTTTAATGCTTATGAATGTTGTGTTATGTTGTGTCATTAGCATAGCGGCATGTCAGCATCAGCCTCTTTAGAAATCAATCATGTGTGGTTTTCTGTGCACTTTGTGTAAACTATATATAGAGCATCCAGATTACTGACATATGAGGTTCTGTGATGATGCTCCCTCAGAAGGTAGCTGCCTATGTAGGCAACTCACTAGGTTTTGGACCGAGTCCACTATGAATCAAAAGACTGGACTTGATGGAACATATTTCTGACAGTGTTATTTTAGTATTTTGAATTAGCTTTTTTTTTTTTATGTTTTCAGTTTTAGTAATTTTGGTATAATTTTTTTTATATTTTGTCTTTTTTATGATTATTTCTATTTAGTTTTAATTTATTTAAATGTATTTTTTTTATTTTTTTTTATTTATGTATTAATTTTAATACTTCAGCTTATTTTATTTCAACATTTCTAATTTCATTTAATTTTTAAATTATATATAAATTATGGAAATGTGTTAATTATATATATATAACAACACTGGCTACTAAATATGAAAACCTTTTACTATTCTGTTTTTGCTTAAATGCTTGAAATTTGTTTTATAGTCCAATAGAGATTGATATAAATTCTTTTTTCATTAATAATTTTGGACTCCATTTACATGTGACTACTTGTAATCAGATTACCTGAGACAGGTGTAAATGGGGCCTGCGTTTGGCACCGTTTTTGCAACAGATGTTGCATGTACACTGCATGATATCATTTTTTTAGTGTTGGATTTTAATGACTACGAGTACATGAGCTCAGACACACCTCCTACTGCACCTGATCGCAATGTACTCCATCAGAGCGTAAACGCAGAGCTGTTCAACAGCTACATGCAGTCCCTGAAGAGGAGCGTTGCTGACAGGAATCTTCAGGAGTTCTGGGATCTGCTCGTCAAGGTAAAGAACAGGCCTTCTGCTCATGTTAGGCTGAAGACTTCATGCCTTCAGCATGTGCTTTTGTTTTCAGATGCTCTGACGCTGATAAGCAAGGATGAAGTGGACGGAAGCACCATTTCTAAACAAGATGCAAACCAGGTACTTACAGCCTTCTGCTGCCATGGAAACAATCCACAACCTTATTAG
>NW_015629514.1:52618-56822 GCF_001515625.1 Sinocyclocheilus rhinocerous
TCCATAATCCATAATAATGCTTCCTCCAGTGAAAAAGTGCATCTCCTGTTGTCTCTCACATCAAAATCCAGCCACATATTTGTTTAGAGCTGTTTTGGCTTGTAAATGGTGCTTGATTTGTGCAGATTTCTCTCCTGATTCAGACCAGACCACTTTTTCACTGGAGGAAGCATTATTATGGATGATGGACTCATATTTTAGCTGGAAGCAACGGTTTGAAGTAAAAAATGTCTTAATAATGAATTTATTACAAACACGCAGCTTTTGTCTTCTCCAGATGTTAACTGATGGACTGGAGTGCTGTGGATTACTTGTGGATTATTGTGATGTTTTTATCAGCTGTTTGGACTCTCATTCTGACGGCACCCATTCACTGCAGAGCATCCATTGCTGAGACACTGATGCAGTGCTACATTTCTACAAATCTGATGAAGAAACAAACTCATCCTAATCTTGGATGGTCTGAGGGTGAGCACATTGCCAAACTCATATTTTTGGTTTTAGTGTTTAATTTGGTATTTTTGACATCTGTTTTACACATCGAGGTTGTTGGTAAAGTCTGTGTGTTATTATGGTCGGTTAACTCTGTGTTTGCTGGTCTAGTTCTTGGTGTTTGAGCAGAAAGAGAAAGTGCAAGCGGCTCCAGCGCAGGACGACACTGGAGATGTGGACGATCTGGTGAGCATTTCATGCTTGTTTGGTTGTTTTCATGACAAGCATATACATTATTATATTTGTGAGTGTGATTATGGTCTGAAAGTATATTAACTCCTTTATACTTATTAGAGATTTGACAACATGCTAAGTTGTTGACTGATGTTTTTTGATGCAGCTGGACATGATGTAAAGCGGATGTCTTCAACACCTGCGTCCATCCACCTCATGCAACTCCGTTTCTTGTGTTTAATTATGAAACACACATCTCCAAAAAGAGTTCAAGTGCTTCACTAAATCAAGTTATTTTGTACTTGCGACGATTATGTTGCTCCAGTTTGATTACTTGAATGTTGCACAGTCTGTATTTGTTGGATTTTCTAAAGGAAAATAAATGTTCATGTACTTTATACAGCCAGTGAAGCTCAAATAAAAGATCAAACTAAATAAAACTAATTTCTTGATTAAAATTCCCTTTAGTCCTGATGAAAAAAAAACACATTTCAGCTCATGAGAGATAAAAGAACCTACTGTACTACAAATTAATTTAATTTTATTCCTAATGGTGATTTTCAATGTAATACATTTACATTACATTGATATCTATTTTTTGCCAGAACCATTAAGATTTGTTATTTTAATGATTTTCATAACTTTTTTTACTGTAATATGCTTTTTTTTGTAGTTATTATTATTCCCAAAGGAGATTTTCATTACTGCAATACATTTACATTACATTTATATCTGTTTGTTTATTAAATACTAATACTTTTTAGAACCATTAAGATTTTTAATTCATTTTTAGTGCAAAAAAGTTTGATTTTCATTACTGTTATATGCAGAGGTTTTTGTTTTTTTATTATTCCCAATGGTGATTTTTTTTTTTTTATTACTGCAGTACATGTACATTACATTTATATCTATTTGTTTATTATATACTTATATTTTTTAGAACCATTACGATTTTTAATTCCGTTTTAGTGGGTGAAAAAAATCTTTACCGTCATATCTAGATATTTTTATTTTTTTTGTAATTCCTATTATTCTCAATGGTTATGAATATGAATTATTTTCATCCAGAGTTCACCCCCGCCCCATTATTCCCAATGGTGATTTTCATTACTGCAATGCATTTACATTACATTTATATTTATTTGTTTATTATATACAATTTTTTTTAAGGACAAGTTTTTAAAATTTATTTTTAATGCAAAAAATACGATTTTAATTACTGTCATATTGTCATTTGTTTTTTTAATTGCCATTATTTCCAGTTGTAATTTTCATTTTCAATCCAGTTTCCCTGTTGGAGCAGCAGATCAGGATGTGAATTAAATGTGCCTACATTTAGCATTATTATTTTTAGAGCATTTAATATGCCACGCCGTCGACTTTTTAGACCAGTTCATGGAAACGAACAGTTTGAAAGAACCGATTTGCAGAATTGAGTCTGACGTTGCATCATTAATCAGCTGGGAGGGATCTGTCAAGATGTTTGATACGCTCACCTTCATGATCCACGCTCATAAACCCTGGTTTTGTTTGCCAGCCGTTGAGGGTTTGATAAATTGTGGCGTGTCTTTCGGGGCTGATGATCTCAGTTTTGCTGAGGACACACAAGCGCCTCAATCCTCCCCCGCTTCTGTGAAGACGCACACGCTGCAGTTTCAGGCCACCGTCTCCTGGGTCGAGCTGCAGGCTCCCAGAAACCTGCTTAAAACAACTGTGTTATGAGGAGACGAGACGACACGTGTAGGGTCCAAATAATTCAGACAGGAAGATGTTATTAATGAATGAGAACAGTGATGAGGCGAATCACCAGGTCACAATTCACCCCCAAAATCAAAAGAAAAAATTATAAAATCATACATTTTTATTCTTTATATAGTCCTTTTTTTAACCTTTTATAGATGTAAAAATTTATTTTTAATGCAAAATATGATTTTCATTCATATCCAGTTTTTTTTTTACTACCGAAATAGATTTACATTTATTTATTTTTGTTTATTATTTGCAAATTTTTTGAACAGTTAACATTTTAATTTATTTTTAATTAATATTTTTTGTGTGAAAAAGGGTGATTTTCATTACTGCAATACATTTATATTACATTTATATACATTTGTTCATTATATAATAGATTTTTAGAGCCTTTTAGATTTTCAATTTATTGTTAATCCAAAAAATAATTTTCATTGCTGTCATATATTGAGTTTTTTTGTATTTTCCATTATTTCTGTGATATTATTTCTGTAATTACTGTAATACATTTACTACATTATATATATATATATGTGTGTGTTTTTTTTTGTTTTTTGTTTTTTTTACTATTTTTAAGAACCACTAAGATTTTTAATTTATTTTTAATGCAAAAAATTATTTTCATTTCTGTCACATATCAAGAGTTTTTTGTTCATTGCATTTACTTACATTTAAACCACTAACATTTATTTTATTTTACATTTATTTTTAAAATACGAAACCTATAACATTTACGTTTATGCCCTTAGCCATTGCTTTTATCCTAATCGACAATAGAGGAACAAAAACAATTTATCGCAGATCTGACAATATTCGTAACACAGTAATTCTTAGTCTTTTTCATTACAGTAATGACAATGAGGTTGTTTTGTATTATGTTAATGAATGTATGGGGAAAATGGGCTTCATTGGCATGAATGCAAAAAAAAAAAGATCTTATTTATTTTCTATTAATAAGGTAATTTATGTAGTTTGTTTCTTTTTATTTTGGGGTGAAATGTGACCTGCACACGTTCTTGACACGTTTTGCACAGATTCGGGCAGTTTAACAGGATAACATGCTGTTCCATAGATTAAAATGAATAATTTCCTCTACTCATCTCACATGCACTCATCAGAGGCGGACTTACCCATCAGGCAAAGGTCGGCAATCACCTTGGACCCCCAAAAGCCAAGGGCCCCTTAAAATGCTTTTCATATTCAGTCATTATGTGCAGTAATTGTCTGCTTTAATTGAGTCATTTGCAGTAATCAGTGATTCACCTTTTAAAAGTGCTTCTGCAGTCAGTGGTTAACTGATAGGAAAAGCGTGATGGTTGTTAAACACAAGGTCACCGTGTAAAACATCCTCAGCCCTGATCGCTGCGTAATGCATTGATCTTATTCACTCACACACGGGAAATGGGAAGTTAAAGCTTGCCAAAATACAAAGAAACAGACAGCGGTGTAAAAAAAGGGTGAATATATCGGCAGTGTTTTTACAAGCTGGAGGAATCTGATGGAATGTTTGGGTTTATATTTGGGTTCAAGTCACAGGTATTCCTAATATATTAGACTTTTGATTGAAACTAGTGAGACATGTCTTCACTTTTATAGACCGTAAGAGCTGTGTTTGTGATTGGTTTTTGAGTTGAGGGAGGCGTGGCGTGCGAAAGGGGCGTTTACAAAGATTTGAAAACATGCTTTTTTGTAGTTCCGCTTTTTAACACCAAACTACTAAAATAAACTACTAAAAATGTTTATTTATCTATTTAGTATGATCTGTAAATTTTATAGTATGTTATAAATA